>NC_057806.1:644135817-644147383 GCF_018294505.1 Triticum aestivum
GGGGCGGCGGCTCGGCGGCGTGGCACGCGAGGCAAGGCGGCGGCGGCGTCAGGGGTGGGGCGGCGCTAGGGTTTGGGGCTGCTCGGGCTGGGCTCCCCCGGCTTATAAAGCCGGCCGGGCCGGTAGTCCACGTCGGCCACGGCCCGGTAAGGCAGTTCGAATTTTTTTAAATAATTATGCTCGGAAAAGAAACAAAAGGAATACTAAACGGACTCCAAAAATCCAGAAATAAATTTTCCCCGGCTTCTAAAATCAAGCCGCACAGGATGAACATTTATTTGGGGCCTAAATGCAATTTTGAAAAACGCGCATTTTTCCCTAATACAAATAAAATAGCAAATAAAACCAAAATAAAATCTTATTTGAATTTTTTATTGAATCCTCAATATTTCTTTATTTTGGGAAAGTCATTTTATTCCCTCTCTCATATTTTTGTATTAGAAATAATTGAAGATAAAATAAATAAAATAAAATGATCCTATTTTCAAAATTTGAGAAAACTCAAATATGAAAATAACGAAATCCCCAACTCTCCCCAAGGGTCCTTGAGTTGCGTAGAATTTCTAGGATCAACCAGAATGCAGCAAAATATGATATGCAATGATGATCTAGTGTATAACATCCCAAATTTAAATTTGGGATGTTACAACTTTGATTGAGAATAACAATGAATCTATGGATGTGAATTTTGTTGGTAGGAATAATTTTGGTAACAATACTTATAGAGGGATTTTTAATCCCTGGCCATATCCTAGTAATCCTTCTAATAATTATGGGAATTCCTACAACAACTCTTATGGAAATTATAATAAGATGCCCTCTGATTTTGAATCTAATATTAAAGAATCTATTTCTTTGCAAAAGAATTTTAATGCTATGATTGAAGAAAAATTGCTTAAGATTGATGATTTGGCTAGGAACGTTGATAGAATTGCTCTTGATGTTGATGCTTTGAAACTTAGATCTATTCCACCTAAGCATGATATTAATGAATCTCTAAAAGCCATGAGAATTTCAATTGATGAGTGTAAAGAAAGAACCGCTTGGATGCGTGCTTCCAAAGATGCCTTTATTAACGCTTGTTCTTCCAATTCCTATGAAAATCAAGATGAAGATCTAAAAGTTATTGATGTGTTTCCAATTAAATCTTTATTTTGCAATATGAATCTTGATGAAACTGAATATGATCTTTCTTTACCTAGAAGGCGTTCTAAAAATTCGGAGTGTTTAGATCTTAATGATGAAATTGATGAAAGTGGGATTGAAAGAAATAAAAATCTAGATGTTGCTATACCCACTATATTGGATTTCAAGGAAGTTAACTATGAAAATTGCTCTTTGATTGATTGTATTTCCTTGTTGCAATCCGTGCTAAATTCTCCACATGCTTATAGTCGAAATAAAGCCTTCACCGAACATATTGTTGATGCCTTGATGCAATCCTATGAAGAAAAACTTGAGTTGAAAGTTTCTATCCCTAGAAAACTCTAGGATGAGTGGGAACCAACTATTAAAATTAAAATTAGAGATCATGAGTTTTATTCCTTGTGTGATTTGGGTGCTAGTGTCTCTACTATTCCCAAGACCTTGTGTGATTTACTAGATTTCCGTAATTTTGATGATTGCTCTCTAAACTTGCATCTTGCGGATTCCACTATTAAGAAACCTATGGGAAGAATTAATGATGTTCTTATTGTTGCAAAAAGTAATTATGTGCCTGTACATTTCATTGTTCTTGATATAGATTGCAATCCTTCTTGCCCTATTTTTCTTGGTAGACCTTTCCTTAGAATGGTTGGTGCGATTATCGATATGAAGGAAGGGAATATTAGATTTCAATTTCCATTAAAAAAGGGCATGGAACACAGTCCAAGAAATAAAATAAAATTACCATATGAAACTATCATGAAAGCCTACTATGGATTGCCTACCAAAGATGGCAATGCCTAGATCTATTCTTGCTCGTTATGCCTAGCTAGGGGCGTTAAACGACAGCGCTTGTTGGGAGGCAACCCAATTTTATTTTTTCCTTGCTTTTTTCTCCTGTTTAGTAATAAATAAATTATTTAGCCTCTGTTTAGGTTGTGTTTTTTGTGTTTAATTAGTGTTTGTGGCAAGTAGAACCGTTGGGAAGACTTGGGGAAAGTCTTGTTGAACTTGCTGTAAAAAACAGAAACTTTAGCGCTCACGAGAACTGCTGTAATTTTTATTTGAAGAGTGGTATTTAGTTAATTCTTTTTGAAGATGATTAATAGATAAATTCCTCACGTCCAGAAATTTATTTTAGAATTTTTGGTGTTCCACATCTTGTGGTAGCTACAGATTACTACAGATTGTTCTGTTTTTGACAGATTCTGGTTTTCGTGTGTTGTTTGCTTATTTTGATGAATCTATGGCTAGTAAAATAGTTTATAATCCATAGAGAAGTTGTAATACAGTAGGTTTAACACCAATATAAATAAATAATGAGTTCATTACAGTACCTTGAAGTGGTCTTTTGTTTTCTTTCGCTAACGGAACTCACGAGTTTTCTATTTTGAGTTTTGTGTTGTGAAGTTTTCAAGTTTTGGGTGAATTCTTTTGATGGATCATGGAACAAGGAGTGGAAAGAGCCTAAGCTTGGGGATGCCCATGGAACCCCCAAGATAATCCAAGGACACCAAAAAGTCAAAGCTTGGGGATGCCCCGGAAGGCATCCCCTCTTTCATCCACTTCCATCGGTAATTTACTTGGAGCTATATTTTTATTCACCAACATGATATGTGTTTTGCTTGGAGCGTCTTGTATTATCTGTCTCTTTGTTTGTTAGTATGCCACAATCATCCTTTCTGTGCACACCTTTTGAGAGATCCATACATGAATTAAAATTTGATAGAATACTCTATGTGCTTCACTTATATCTTTTGAGCTAGATAATTTTGCTCTATGTGCTTCACTTAGATCTTTTAGAGCATGGTGTTGGATATGTTTTAAAGAAACTATTGATCTCTCATGCTTCACTTAAATTAATTTGAGAGTCTCTTAATAGCATGGTAATTTACCTAATAATAATATGCTTGGTATTCAAGATTTGTGAAACTTTCTTTTGAGTGTGTTGAATACTAAGAAAAGATTGAAGCATGATAATTGTTTTGAGATATGGAGGTGATAATATTAAAGTCATGCTAGTTGAGTAGTTCTGAATTTAAAGAATACTTGTGTTGAAGTTTGTGATTCCCGTAGCATGCACATATGGTGAACCGTTATGTGATGAAGTCGGAGCATGATTTATTTATTGATTGTCTTCCTTATGAGTGGCGGTCGGGGACGAGCGATGGTCTTTTCCTACCAATCTATCCCCTAGGAGCATGCACGTAATACTTTGCTTTGATAACTTCTAAATTTTTGCAATAAGTATATGAGTTCTTTATGACTAATGTTGAGTCCATGGATTATACGCACTCCCACCCTTCCAGCCTTGCTAGCCTCTCTAATATCACGCAACTTTCGCCGGTATTATGGCATTTCCAAAGCCATTCCGAGATATATTGCCATGCAACTTTCCACCATCTAGTTCATCATGACACATCCATCATTGTCATATTGCTTAGCATGATCATGTAGTTGACATAGTATTTGTGGCAAAGACACCATTCATAATTCTTTCATACTTGTCACTCGTGATTCATTGCATATCCCGGTACACCGCCGGAGGCATTCATATAGTGTCATACTTTGTTTTAGTATCGAGTTGTAATCATTGAGTTGTAAATAAATAGAAGTGTGATGATCATCATTCAATAGAGCATTGTCCCAAAAAAAGGCCAAATAAAAAAGAAGGCCCAAAAAAAGGGGCAATGCTACTATCCTTTTTTCCACACTTGTGCTTCAAAGTTGCACCATGATATAGCAAGTCTCATATATTGTGCTTCAAAGTAGCACCATGTTCTTCATATAGAGAGTCTCATATGTTGTCACTTCCATATACTAGTGGGAATTTTAGGTTATAGAACTTGGATTGTATATTCCAATGATGGGCTGCCTCAAATTGCCCTAGGTCTTCGTGAGCAAGCAAGTTGGATGCACACCCACTAGTTCCTTTTGTTGAGCTTTCATACATTTATATCTCTAGTGCATCCGTTGCATGGCAATCCCTACTCACTCACATTGATATCTATTGATGGGCATCTCCATAGCCCGTTGATATATACGCCTAGTTGATGTGATACTATCTTCTCCTTTTTGTCTTCTCCACAACCACCATTCTATTCCACCTATAGTGCTATATCCATGGCTCACGCTCATGTATCACGTGAAGATTGAAAAAGTTTTGAAAAAGTTAGAGTATGAAACAATTGCTTGGCTTGTCATCGGGGTTGTGCATGATTTAAATACTTTGTGTGGGGAAGATGGAGCATATCTAGACTATATGATTTTGTAGGGATAACTTTCTTTGGCCATGTTATTTTGAGAAGACATAATTGCTTTGTTAGTATGCTTGAAGTATTATTATTTTCTATGTCAATATAAACTTTTGTCTTGAATCTTTCTAATCTGAATATTCATACCACAATTAAGAAGATTTACATTGAAATTATGCCAAGTAGCACTCCGCATCAAAAATTCTCTTTTTTATCATTTACCTACTCGAGGACGAGCATGAATTAAGCTTGGGGATGCCTGATATGTCTCCAACGTATCTATAATTTTTGATTGCTCCATGCTATATTATCTACTGTTTTGGACTATATTGGGCTTTATTTTCCACTTTTATATTATTTTTGGGACTAACCTATTAACCGGAGGCCCAGCCCAGAATTGTTGTATTTTGCCTATTTCAGTGTTTCGGATAAACAGAATACCAAACGGAGTCCAAACAGAATAAAATCTTCGGAAACGTGATTTTCTCGCTGAACGTGATCCAGGAGACTTGGACCCTACTGCAAGGGATCAAAGAGGTGGTCACGAGGGTGGGGGCGCACCCCCCCTAGGGTGTGCCCCCTGCCTCGTGGGCCCCTCGGTGCTCCACCGATGTACTCCTTCCTCCTATATATACACACGTACCCCCAAACTATCAGAACAGGAGCCAAAACCCTAATTCCACCACTGCAACTTTCTGTATCCACGAGATCCCATGTTGGGGCCTGTTCCGGAGCTCCGCCGGAAGAGGGCCGTCATCACGGAGGGTTTCTACATCATCCTAGCCCCTCCTATGAAGTGTGAGTAGTTTACCTCAGACCTTCGGGTCCATAGTTAGTAGCTAGATGGCTTCTTCTCTCTCTTTGAATCTCAATACAAAGTTCTCCCCCTCTCTCGTGGAGATCTATTCGATGTAATCTTCTTTTTGCGGTGTGTTTGTTGAGACCGATGAATTGTGGGTTTATGATCAAGTCTATCTATGAATAATATTTGAATCTTCTCTGAATTCTTTTATGCATGATTGGTTATCTTTGCAAGTCTCTTCGAATTATCCGTTTGGTTTGGCTAACTCACTAGTAGAAAACAGGGCTTTGGTCCAGGCCAGGTCAGCCCATTAGTCTCGGTTCAGTTCAGAACCGGGACCAATGTGGGCATTGGTCCCAGTTCGTGAGCCCAGGGGGCCGGCCGGGCCACGTGGGCCATTGGTCCCAGTTCATCTGGACCTTTTGGTCCCGGTTGGTGGGATGAACCAGCACCAATGGGCCTCGCTCCTGGCCCACCACCATTGGTCCCGGTTGGTGGCTTGAACCGGGACCAAAGGCTCCCCTTTAGTCCCGGCTCATGTCACCAACCGGGACCAATGAGGTGCTATATATACCCCTCGCTCGCGAGCAAAGCACCCCAGTGCTCTGTTTTTCTCTGGCCGAGGGGGAGAGGGCTTGGTGGTGCTCTAGCTCACCTCCTATGCACACAAGGTGTTTGATGGAATGCCCGAGCCACACTACTTAAGCTTTCTCCTCTCCAAGCTCGACCTCCAAGCTCCATTTTCCATAATATTTGTCTAGGTTTAGCGGTCCGTCACGCCCCGTCCCCGTCTTCACCGCCGTCGATCACCCGCGTCGAGCTCATCGCCGGCACCACCGTGGTGAGCCTCTTGTTCTTATCTTCTTTCTTAAAGGAAAAATATTCTTACTTGTATGTTTACATAGATACTTGTATTATTTTCTTACTTTTATTATTGCATCTTATATAGTGCGATGGTTTTGGTATCCGCCCCCGTCGGCCCTCGTCCTATCTATGATTTGGATGTGGTATATATATTATCTTTATAACTATTGGTTCATTTATTGTTTATGAAAATTATGCCAACCAACATGACATAGATTTTATTTATGTAGGATGTATGTGAATCGGAAATACCAACCGACCCTGTTGTCGAGAGGTTAAATTTAGTTGAAGAAGAAAACAATTTGTTGAAGGAAAAAATAAAAAAATTGAGGAGGAGAAGATGATATTGGAGTTGCATGTTGTGGATGTCGTCGATGATCACAAGATCAAGATGGATGCAATGCGCTTGAAGATTAGAAAGATTAGAAAATATGCCATTCATACCGAGGCTTGGTATCATTATGCCGTTGGATCAATTGTTACCTTGGTTGCGATTATGATCGCATTTGTTTTCACATTGAAATGTTTTACATAGTTTCAATGTATGGTTTAATTAATTAGATGCTCTGGAGAGCTATATGTTGTTAGATGAGAACTATGTATGCACTTTGGTTTTAATGTGATGATGAACTTCTATTAATTTGGACACTTAATTATATATAATGCACGGAGATGAACCGGCAATGGATGTACGGTGATAGACACACCTGCGAGTACATTAAGGGCGTGCATGAGTTTCTCGATGCGGCTGAGGCAAACAAGCAGAATGGTTTTATGTGTTGTCCATGCACTGAATGTGTGGGAATACGAGGTCTTACTCTAACCAGAAAATCCTTCACTCCCACCTGCTCTACAAGGGTTTCATGCCACACTATAATGTTTGGACGAGGCACGGAGAAATAGGGGTTATGATGGAAGACAGCGAAGAAGAAGATTACGATGACAACTATGTGCCCCCTGAATACGGTGATGCTGCAACAGGGGGAGCTGGTGAAGGTCAAGAGGCACCAGACGATGTGCCCAATGATGCTGCAACGGGTGAAGCTGCTGAAGATCAAGAGGAACCAGACGATGTGCGTGATGATGATGATCTCCGCCGGGTCATTGTCGATGCAAGGACGCAATGCGAAAGTCAAAAGGAGAAGCTGAAGTTCGATCGCATGTTAGAGGATCACAAAAAAGGGTTATACCCCAATTGCGAAGATGGCAACACAAAGCTCGGTACCGTACTGGAATTGCTGCAGTGGAAGGCAGAGAATGCTGTGGCTGACAAAGGATTTGAGAAGCTACTAAAAATATTGAAGAAGAAGCTTCCAAAGGATAACGAATTGCCCGACTGTACATACGCAACAAAGAAGGTCGTATGCCCTCTAGGATTGGAGGTGGAGAAGATACATGTATGCCCTAATGACTGCGTCCTCTACCGTGGTGCATACAAGGATCTGAACGCATGCCCGGTATGCGGTGCATTGCGGTATAAGATCAGACGAGATGACCCTGGTGATGTTGACGGCGAGCCCCCCAGGAAGAGGGTTCCTGTGAAGGTGATGTGGTATGCTCCTAGAATACCACGGTTGAAACGTCTGTTCAGAAACGACGAGCATGCCAAGTTGATGCGATGGCACAGTGAGAACCGAAAGAAGGTTGGGAAGTTGAGAGCACCCGCTGACGGGTCGCAGTGGAGAAAAATTGAGAGAAAGTACTGGGATGAGTTTGCAAAGGACCCAAGGAATGTATGGTTTGCTTTAAGCGCGGATGGCATTAATCCTTTCGGGGAGCAGAGCAGTAATCACAGCACCTGGCCCATGACTCTATGTATGTATAACCTTCCTCCTTGGATATGCATGAAGCGGAAGTTCATTATGATGCCAGTTCTCATCCAAGGCCCTAAGCAACCCGACAACGAAATTGATGTGTACCTAAGGCCATTAGTTGAAGAACTTTTACAGCTGTGGAATGGAAACGGTGTACGTACGTGGGATGAGCACAGACAGGAGGAATTTAACCTTAAGGCGTTGCTGTTCATGACCATCAACGATTGGACCGCTCTCAGTAACCTTTCAGGACAGACAAACAAAGGATACCATGCATGCACGCACTGTTTAGATGACACTGAAAGTATATACCTGGACAAATGCAGGAAGAATGTGTACCTGGGCCATCGTCGATTTCTTCCGACCAACCATCAATGTCGAAAGAAAGGCAAGCATTTCAAAGGCGAGGCAGATCACCGGAAGAAGCCCGCCATGCGTACCGATGATCACGTACTTGCTATGGTCAATGATTTACACTACGTAATCTTTGGAAAGGGTCCCGGTGGACTAGCCGTTCCGAATGATGCTGAGGGACACGCACCCATGTGGAAGAAGAAATCTATATTTTGGGACCTACCCTACTGGAAAGACCTAGAGGTCCGCTCCTCAATTGATGTGATGCACATGACGAAGAACCTTTGCGTGAACCTGCTAGGCTTCTTGGGCATGTATGGGAAGACAAAAGATACACCTAAGGCACGGGAGGACCTGCAACATTTGCACGAAAAAGACGGCATGCCTCCGAAGCAGTATAAAGGTCCTGCCAGCTACGCTCTTACGAAAGAAGAGAAACAAATCTTCTTTGAATGCCTGCTCAGTATGAAGGTCACGACTGGCTTCTCGTCGAATATAAAGGGAATAATAAATATGCCAGAGAAAAAGTTTCAGAACCTAAAGTCTCATGACTGCCACGTGATTATGACGCAACTGCTTCCGGTTGCATTGAGGGGGCTTCTACCAGAAAACGTCCGATTAGCCATTGTGAAGCTATGTGCATTCCTCAATGCAATCTCTCAGAAGGTGATCGATCCAGAAATCATACCAAGGCTAAGGAGTGATGTGGTGCAATGTCTTGTCAGTTTCGAGCTGGTGTTCCCACCATCCTTCTTCAATATCATGACGCACGTCCTAGTTCATCTAGTCGACGAGATTGTCATCCTGGGGCCCGTATTTCTACATAATATGTTCCCCGTTGAGAGGTTCATGGGAGTCCTAAAGAAATATGTCCGTAGCCGTGCTAGGCCAGAAGGAAGCATCTCCATGGGCCATCAAACAGAGGATGTTATCGGGTTTTGTGTTGACTTCATTCCTGGCCTTAAGAAGATAGGTCTCCCTAAATCGCGGTATGAGGGGAGACTGACTGGAAGAGGCACTCTTGGAAGAGACTCAATAATATGCAGGGACGGATATCCTTGGTCTCAAGCACACTACACAGTTCTACAGAACTCTACATTGGTGACCCCGTATGTCGATGAACACAAGAACAGTCTGCGCTCCAAACACCCGTAGCAGTGCGACGACTGGATTACATGTGAACACATCAGGACTTTCAGCAGTTGGTTGGAAACACATCTCAGAGGTGACAACACTATTTTTGATGAGTTGTACTTGTTGTCCAGGGGACCATCTTTGACTGTATTGACTTACAAAGGATACAAGATAAATGGGAATACATTTTACACGATCGCCCAAGATCAAAAGAGCACCAACCAAAACAGCAGTGTCCGCTTTGATGCAGCAACCGAGAGCGGAAAGGACACATATTATGGTTACATAGTGGACATATGGGAACTTGACTACGGACCTGATTTTAAGGTCCCTTTGTTTAAGTGCAAATGGGTCAATCTGTTAGGCGGCGGGGTACAGGTAGACCCACAGTACGGAATGACAACAGTGGATCTGAAAAATCTTGGGTACACTGACGAACTGTTCGTCCTAGCCAATGATGTGGCACAGGTTATCTATGTGAAGGACATGTCTACCAAACCGAGAAAAAGAAAAGATACAGAAGCGAGTACATCATACAATGAGCCAAAGCGCCACATAGTTCTTTCAGGAAAAAGGGACATCCTAGGAGTGGATGGCAAGACAGACATGTCTGAAGATTATGAAAAGTTTCATGAAATTCCTCCCGTCAATGTCAAGGTTGACCCAAGCATCCTGATAAACAATGAAGTTTATCCATGTTTACGGCGCAATAAGCAAATGACACAAGCGAAGAAAAAGTGAAGACTTTCTCCCGCAACTATTATGATGATACCATGCTAACTTTGTAACACACGAACATGCTACCATTGTCCGTTTTGTACATGCACATGCTATGTGGGTGAAATTATGATACCATGCCAACTTTCAACTTTTTTAGAGTTCATTTGAAATGCTTTCATGTCTTATGGTTCGGCCCTCGTAATACCATGACCATTAGTCCTTGGCCCATGCCAACTTTCAACTTTCTAAAACTAATGGCACTAACAGAAACTTTATAATTTTGCTCCTCGCCCCTGGCCCATGACCATTAGTCCCGGTTTGTGCCACAAATCGGGACTAAAGGGTTGGTCCTCGTTGCGGGTAGAGTTTAGTCCCACCTCGCCAACTGAAGGGGGCTCACACCGGTTTATAAGCCCTTCCCTCTCTGCCTTGTTGAGCTCCTCTCAAAGTGAAAATAGATGCCCTAATAGAGAAAAGGTTAACCTAAATTCATAGTGAATTTCTCTGAAATTCATAGAAATTTACTAGGAATTTAGGTTGAATTTTCTCTATAAGCGCATCTATTCTCATTTTTTTAGTAAGTTAATCACAAACTTGTGATTCAAACAATTTTCAAAGAATTCAAATTTTAACTATTCAAACTTGAAAACTAATGGCACTAACAGAAAGTTTATAATTTTTCTAAAACTAATGGCACTAACAGAAAGTTTATAATTTTGCTAACCTAAAAGCAAACAGAATTAAAAACCAAAGCAAAAAACAAAGAAAATAAATAATGCAAAAAAAATCAAAAAAACAGGAAAAAAACTATTTTTATAGTAAAGTTAATCACAAAATAAAATAAATAAAGCAACAGAGAAAACTAAAAAACTAAAAAAGTGTTTTCAAATTTGAAAACTAATGGCACTAACAGAAAGTTTATAATTTTTCTAAAACTAAAAGCAAAAAGAATAAAAAATAAAGCAAAAAACAAAAGAAAATAAATAATGTAGAAAACAAAACAAAAAACTGGAAAAAAATAGCAACAATAAGTATTTTGTTGTAAGTAGAAACAAAATAAAATAAATAAAGCAACAAAGAAAACAAAGAAACAAAAAAAGTGTTTTCAAATTTGAAAACTAATGGCATTAACAAAAAGTTTATAATTTTTCTAAAACTAAAAGCATAAAGAATTAAAAAATAAAGCAAAAAAAATAAAATAAATAAAGCAACAAAAAAACAAAAAATGCCACCTACTGGGCCCCCACGGCCTGAATACGACTAGAAACCCATCCAAGGGCCAGGATTCAGGCCCGCAGGAGGCCCAGTAGGCCCACAGGCATAGCAGTGACAATTAGGCTCGTAAGCCTGCAATGGAGAGGAGCTCGAGAGGGGTGTGGCAGTGGGGCTTATAAACCACTGCGCACCCCTCTCAACTAGCGAGGTGGGACTAAACTTTTGATGCAGCAGCTGCACAAGGCCTTTGGTCCTGGTTGGTG
>NC_057806.1:644147393-644148972 GCF_018294505.1 Triticum aestivum
CCGGTTAGTGACACGAACCGTGACCAATGCCCCTCTTTAGTCCCGGTTGGTGCCACCAACTAGGACCAAAGGCCGCCGGACTAAAGGTGGCATTAGTCCCGGTTGGTTTCACGAATCGGGACCAATGCTCTTGCTATATATACAACACTTAGCAGTTTTCGACCAAATCACCCACTTCTCCCCGGACGCCCCCTGCTCCTCCTCGTCGCCGTCGCCGCCCGACGCCCCTGCTCCTCCTCGTCACCATCGCCATCGACGCCGTCAGGCTGGTCGCCTTCGTTGTTGCTGCCGCCACCGACGCCGTCAGGCTGATCGCCTTCGCCGTCGCCGCCGCCTCCTGTGAGCACAGCCCCTCCCGTCCCGCACCCCTGCGCCCCTATCCTGCGCGGCCGCCGCGCCGCCGCCCCTGCCCTATGCGGCTGCCGTGCGCCGCCCCTGCCCTGCGCTGGCGCCGCGTGCCGCCCAGCCGCCACTGCCCTGTCAGGCCGGCGCCGCCTCCCCCCCTCGATCTGTTTTTTCATGTATATATGGTTTTTTTCAGATTATATGTATATGTGTGAGTATATGATTGTATGTATATATGTTCTCTGTGTATATATATGTTCATGTATATATGCAAAAGATATATGCTTGTTTTTATATATATGCAATGATTTTTTTATAGAATATGATGTTTTTTCATAGATGATCCCATATATGATGTATGCACGAATGTGGATGAAATATAATGTTTTTTTGTTCATAGAACATGATTTTTTTTTAATTCACAGATTTTTTTTGTTCATGATCAGGCGGGACGTTGAGGGATAATAGGTGTATTTTTTCAGAATTTTCTATCGTGCATAGACGGATTTTAGACCACGGGAGCACCCCCTCCCTATCGTTGCAAAATTTGCTAAGTGATATTAAGAAAGGAAGGAAAAGAAGGATAGGAAAGAAGAAAATAAGAAGAGGAAAGAAAGAACAAGAAGAGAGGAAGAAAAGGAGAAATAAAAAAGAAGAAGAAAAAAGAAGAAAAAGAAGAGGAGAAGAAGAAAGGAATAATGGAGAAGAAGAGAAAATAGAATCGGGAACTAGGGTAGAGGGTCGAGGGTTCGAGGGTTCTATAGGGTCGAGGGATCGAGGGTCGAAGGTTCCAGGGTCGTCTAGGGGTCGAGGGTTGCAAGGTCTTCGATGGTTTGAGGGGTCTAGGGTCGCCGAGGGGTCGAGGGTCGTCGAACATGAGAGGAAGAAGAGGATAAAAAAAGAAGAGGAATAAGAAAAAAAAGAGGAGAAGAAAGAATAGAGGAGAAGATCTCCTCTATTCTTTCTTCTCCTCTTTTTTTTCTTCTTCTTCCTCTTTTTTTATCAGGAACGAGGGTCGTCGAGGGTCGCCGAGCGGTAGAGGAGAAACCCTAAATAGAAAGTATCGTCAGTGTGAGATACATGTACCATCGGTGTCGGACACTACATCCACGTCCCACAAGTGGCGCGGGCTTCGACGCCCACGTCACTTGTGGGACATGGATGTAGTGTCCGACACCGACGGCCACATGTATCTCACACCGACGATACTTTCTATTTAGGGTTTCCTCTACCG
>NC_057806.1:644149366-644358661 GCF_018294505.1 Triticum aestivum
CAAGTGGCGTGGGCTTCGATGCCCACGTCACTTGTGGGACGTGGATGTAGTGTCCGACACCGACGGCCACATGTATCTCACACCCACGATACTTTCTATTTAGGGTTTCCTCTACCGCTCGGTGACCCTCGATGACCCTCGTTCCCGATAAAAAAAAGAGGAAGAAGAAGAAAAAAAGAGGAGAAGAAAGAATAGAGGAGTTGTCGAGGGTATATATATATATATATATATATATTAGTTAAGCTTCTATTGACTAGCTAATTGATGCATTCATTGTTTTGGTATGTACACATATTAATTAAGTCTTTGTTCTTTTTTCTAGCCCTCCGGATCGAGCACAACTTCGGTAAAGAGACGAGGCCCGAAGAAAAAGTTGAGCTCGGATGAAAAGTTTGAGATCATAGCAATCGTGCCCGACGGCCAACCGATTGAACCCCTCCGGACAAAGAGCGCATTTGTTGCTCAGTGCGGGGTTTTGGTTAGGGATAAGATCCCGATCAGCATCCAGCAATGGTTTAAGCCGGCTACAGAAGACCCTGAGGTGTCTTATGTCAATGATATGCAGAAAAATGATCTTTGGACTGAGCTGAAGTCAAAATTCACCCTACCGCCAGAGGATAATCCAGAGAAGCCAGTTAAAGAGCAATTAATCAAGTCTTTTGCTCTCAAGAGGATGGCAGAACTATTCAGGAGGTGGAGGAAAGTGCTGAATAAGTTTGTCGAAAATAATGAGACACAAGAATTCAAGGGCAGATATGAGAAGATCAGAGATCACTGGCCTCCGTTTGTGGCCCACAAGACATCAGAAAAGAGTAAGAAGATGTCGGCGACAAACAAGCAAAATGCTGCGAAGAAGAAGCATCACCATCGCACGGGGTCAGGTGGCTACCTCATAGCCCGGCCTAAGTGGGCCAAGACTGAGAATGATCTGGTTGATAAAGGGATCGAACCAGAGACAATTAACTGGCCAGACCGTTGCCGGACTTGGTTCTTCGGGGCTGGCGGAACCTTGGACCCTGTAACAGGGAAGTGCATTTGGACGAACGATCAAATGGACATACCAGTCAGGAAGCTTCGGCAGTATATCGAAGCAGCGCAACAAGGGACGTTCTTTCCAGACAGAGAGAACGACGAGCTCACAATGGCCCTCGGGAATCCTGAGTACCCTGGACGGACACGAGGCACGCCAGGCTCCATTCCGTGGAAGGTTGGGTTTCCGGACGCAGGCGGTTACAAATCCCATGAGAGGAGGAAAAAAGTGCAGCAGACCCAAATGTAGGCGCTGCAAGCAAGGGTACAAGCGATAGAGGAATGAGAAGCAAATCGCAGCAAATGTACTGCCGAAGCTTCCCCCGAAGCTACCCCGCCATCTCAGCGGAGAAGCAGCATGGCTTCCATCGAGCTACTTCAGCCGGAGCATGCCTTGATTGCTCCTGCCAGCTATCCCGTGGATGCTATCACGGAGTCTCAAAATTGCCACCTTATGACGCAATGGATGAATTTGAAGGTCAAGGCGGCTGTTGGCTCTGTTTATCCTACTGAACCCGGCGCAACTTTTCACTGCCGGCCGATTCCAGAAGGATATGCTAGGGTGATGGTGGATGAAATAACGGAAAGATTTGAGGACCTCCAGCTTGACCACCCTACCGGTGAAGGGGAGACTAGGCTGGGGTCTGCTCTGAGGACTCCATGCCTATGGCGGAAGGAGCTCATCAACCTTCTAAACTGGACGCCTCCTCCTCCTCCTCCTCCTCCGGCAAGTCAGGGCCCTCCGCCTCCTCCTCCGGCGAGTCAGGGCACTCCGCCTCCTTCTCCGACAAGTGACGATCAGGGCACTCGACCGGCTCCTTCTCTAGCGCGTGGCGGCACTCCGCCTCCTTCTCCGCCTCCGCCGACGCGCCCGAGCAGCCAGCCTCCTCCTTCTTTGCCTCATCAGCAAGGGCGGAAGAGACCTGCCGCCGCTCCGGCTGCTCCGGTGCATCGTAGTACTTCTCCTCCGCCTCGTAAGCAAGTAAAGAAGACAACCGCTCCGTCTGCTCGGCCGGCGTCTAGCAGTACAGCCAGAGGCGGGAGGACATACAGATTCGGTCCTTCTCTGAAGACTCCAGAGAAGTTACCATACGAGAGGACCCTAGAGGAGAACGCCGAGATCGCGCGAACCAAAGTGGATGACTAGTTTCAAGGGTTGAAAGCAAAGAGACATCCACCTCCGAAGGAGAAGGTAGATCCGGTGAAAGCGAAGCGCACTCTAGTTTCCCTGACAAAACCACCCTAGTCTCCGCCTAAAGGAAACTATGAGCGCATTATTGGAAAGGAATTTGCCGAAGCGGAGCGGTCGGGAAGTACTGTCAGTGATCAAAGGCTGAAAGAACGACGAGCTGGGAAACAAATTGCCCAGCTCGGCGAACAAGTGAAGCAATCGTGCCCCCCGCTCAAGGTGCCTAGCGACAATGTCGCTAATGATCCGAGGATGGTGCCCGGTTATAGCAATCTTGCCGATTACCTGCCCGATGATGTACATTATGAACCCATGGAGGTGCAGATACAAAGATACGAGTACGGGAAGCCTCTCGTCAAAGATGAAAGATCTCTATCAATGATGATGCGAAGATTGCATGATTGGTACTTGAAAATCTGCAGAGACTCTGGGGGGAGTACTTTGTATGTGAAAGTTAAAAAGGAGCATGACCTCGTTGGAATTGAACTGTTGCCTGTTCCATTTGAGGAGTTCTTTCAGTTTTTCAATCAATTGGCCCTCGATAAAACAACGGTCACCTGCTACTGTCTGTAAGTAGTACTACTTCTGTCATTAAGTCTCTCTATATAGCTCAGCTCTTTCATTGCATGTAATTATAATCATCCTCACTATATTATGTAGATTGAAGATCGCCGGATTGAAGAAAAGACAAGTCGGTGATATTGGGTTCATTAACACATATCTCATAGATGCAACTTAGGTTAAATTTCATGCCGCAGATACCGAGACCAACTTGCTACAATCGTTGGTAATAAATGAAAACAAAGATATAATACTCTTTCCTTACAACTTCAAGTGAGTGTTACTGTCTTGTGCATATTCGGTTTCCCTTATATATATATTACTCAAGGTTATAGTAATGTAATTGATGAGTTATGCATGTGTGTGCAGTTACCACTATATTCTCCTAGAGATTAAGCTTGAGCAGGGACTAGTAACTGTCTTAGACTCAAAACGAAAAGATCCCCAGGACTATGCGGACATGACTCAAATGCTCGAGAAGTAAGTTAAATCGATCATTATCCACCATATCAGCAACTTTGTTCATTTCCTGGTATATCAAGTAATTGTTTTCTTTGTCTGGCAGGGTTTGGAAAAAATTCTCCAAAAAAGCTCCAGGACTCCCGAAGAAGCTGCAATTTAGACACCCGAAAGTAAGTACTATAGTAGCATGTTCCGCGCATATCCTATTGATTTGGCATTCTTGCTTATCAGTTTGATTGACCTCTATTTCTTGTAAAGTGGTTGTGGCAGGAAAAAGGGAATGATTTCTGTGGATACTATGTTTGCGAGTCCATCCGCCACACGACCTGTGAGCGGGGCTACACTGACGAACAATATGAAGTACGTAAATAACAACATTCACAATTTTATTTTATTACCATCATTTGTGTTGAGTTTCATTCATTCATATATATATATATGTATTGACCCCCTTCTTCAAATTAGATGTTTCGGAAGCGGGATGAACTCCTAGCACCAGCTCGCATGCAAGCAATTCAAGAGGAATTGGCGGCATTCTTTCTTGACAACGTGATCGCTGAAGACGGAGAATACTATGTGGACCATGAGTCCGTATGATTATATTTGTAAGAGATAATTATTGTATATATGTAGCCGGTAGTGTCGGATAGATATACGAGAACTTGTTGTTTGACCAATCTCTCGGAGAAGGAGAGGTGGTCAATATCACTTCTCTCTGTATGCATATATGTTCATGACGATCTTCTATTTCCTTCGTTTGCTTACTAGCTAGCTAGCGTGTCTAGTCCTCTCTATACGTATGTATAGTACGTAGCGTCGACCAAGGACGGACATAAGAGAGGACACTTCTCTCTATTAATTATAGCTAGCTAACACAATATATGAAACACCTAAATTAACCCCCCAAAACCCCCAAAACCCCCAACCCCCCCCCCCCTTCAAAAAAAACAAAAACCCCAGCCACAGAAATGCTGACGCATGGATGCCTATTGGTCCCGGTTGGTGCCACCAACCGGGACCAAAGGGTCTCCTGCCTGGGCTCCGCGCACAGGCCACGTGGAGGCCCATCAGTCCCGGTTCTGGATTGAACCGGGACTAAAGGGGCAGGGCATTAGTACCGACCCTTTAGTCCCGGTTCAGGAACCGGGACAAAAGGCCCTTACGTACCGGGACAACAGGCCCTTTTTCTACCAGTGACTAGATTGGTAGTTCTTGCCATGGGAGAAGTGCTTAGCTTTGGGTTCGATCTTGCGGTGTCCTTACCCAGTGATAGAAGGGGCAGCAAGGCACGTATTGTATCGTTGCCATCGAGGATAAAAAGATGGGGTTTATTTCATATTGCATGAATTTATCTCTCTACATCATGTCATCTTGCTTAAGGCGTTACTCTGTTTTTAACTTAATACTCTAGATGCATGCTGGATAGCAGTCGATGAGTGGAGTAATAGTAGTAGATGCAGAATCGTTTCGATCTACTTGTCACGGACGTGATGCCTATATACATGATCATGCCTAGATATTCTCATAATTATGCATAATTCTATCAAATGCTCAATAGTAATTTGTTCACCCACCGTAGAATACTTATGCTCTTGAGAGAAGCCACTAGTGAAACCTATGGCCCCGGGGTCTATTCTCATAATATCAATCTCCATCACTTTTATATTGCTTTGCTATTTACTTTGCTTTTACTTTTTACTTTGCATCTTTATATCAAAAATACCAAAAATATTCTATCTATCAGATCTCACTCTCGTAAGTGAACGTGAAGGGCTTGACAACCCCTAATCGCGTTGGTTGCGAGTAGCTATCGCTTTGTGCAGGTACGAGGGACTTGAGCGTGGGCTCCTACTGGATTGATACCTTGGTTCTCAAACACTGAGGGAAATACTTATGCTACTCTGCTGCATCAACCCTTCCTCTTCGGGGAAAACCAACGCAAGCTCAAGACGTAGCAAGGCACCGAACTACATACCTCCATCGTACAATGCGGCCAACCGACCACCACATGGTCGAGACAAAACGACAACTCATACCGAACACGAGCCAGCCCCGCCTCAGCGCATAGGTAGAGGTAAATTAGCCCACAGTCATACATATGACCTCTCGCGAAACCTGAACAAATAAAGCAGGACATACTAGATCAATCTACGGATCACGAGGACACGCCTCGACACGCGACGACGGCCACCTCTTCGGACGTGACAAACTTAGTCTTGCGCGGCACACCCTCATTGCTTCACCGATGAGGTCTTGGATCATGAATTCCCAGAAGGGTTCAAACCCGTGAATATAGAATCATACAATGGAACCAAGGACCCCGCGGTGTGGATCGAAGACTTCATTCTCCACATTCATATGGCCCGCGGCAATGACCTCCATGCCATCAAATACCTCCCTTTAAAACTCAACAGGCCAGCTCGGCAGTGGCTCAATAGTCTGCCTGCAAATTCTATTGGCAGTTGGGAGGAGTTGGAAGAGGCCTTCCTCGATAACTTCCAAGGCACATATGTTCGACCCCCAGACGCTGATGACTTAAGCCATATAGTTCAACAGCCCAGAGAGTCCGCCAGGAAATTCTGGACTAGGTTCTTAACTAAAAAGAACCAAATCGTCGATTGTCCGGATGCCAAAGCCCTAGTAGCCTTCAAACACGTCATCCATGAAGAATGGTTCGCTCGCCTCCTCGGCCAAGAAAAGCCAAAATCCATGGCACCCTCATGACACTCATGACCCGCTTTTCTGCGGGCGAGGACAGTTGGTTGGCCCGTAGCAAAAACAATGCAAGCGACGCCGGCACCCCTGAAGCTAAAACTAGCAAAGACAAGTCTCGACACAACAGATACAAGCGTCAAAACAACAGTGATAACACCGAGGACACGTCAATCAATGCCGGATTCAGGGGCTCCAAGTCCGGTCAGCGGAAGAATCCATTCCAAAAGAACAATTCAGGCCCATCCAGCTTGGACCGCATACTTGATCGTCCGTGCCAAATTCATGGCACCCCAGACAAACCACCCAATCATACAAATAGAGATTGTTGGGTTTTTAAACAGGCAGCAAATTAAACGCCGAAAATAGGGAAAAGGGATTCCAAAGTGAGGACGATGACGAAGAGCCCCAGCAACCAAACATGGGGGGACAGAAGAAGTTTTCCCCTTAGGTCAAAATAGTGAACATGATATACGCTACCCACATCCCCAAGAGGGAGCGCAAGCGTGCGCTCAGGGATGTCAACGCGATAGAGCTAGTCGCCCCAAAATTTAATCCATGGTCGTCATGCCCAATCACCTTTCATCGCCGGGATCATCCGACCAGTATCCATCACGGTGGCTCAGCCGCACTTGTCTTAGACCCAATAATTGATTGGTTCCACCTGACTTGTGTCCTTATGGACGGAGGTAGCAGCCTTAATCTACTCTATCAGGATACAGTGCGAAAAATGGGCATTTACCCATCTCGGATCAAGCCCACCAGGACTACCTTCAAAGGAGTCATATCATATGTAGAGGCCCACTGTACAGGCTCAATCACACTAGAGGTTGTCTTCAGATCTCCGGACAACTTCCGAAGCGAGGACTAATCTTTGATATCGTCCCCTTTCGCAGCGGCTATCACGCACTGCTCGGACAAACCACATTCGCTCGACTCAACACAGTACCACAGTATGCTTATCTCAAGCTCAAGATGCCCGGTCCACGCGATGTCAAAATAGTCAACGGAAATACGGAACGCTCCCTTCGTACCGAAGAGCACACAACTGCCTTAGCAGCAGAAGTACAGAGCGGCCTTCTCAAGCAGAACCTTAATTCAGCAGCCGAGCCCACGGACACCGTTAAGAGAGTTCGAACTACTCTACAGTAGGAGAGCTCGGCTCGTCAGGAGCTCGACTAGCAATCCGGCCTCTATCGCAGTTCCGATCAAGTGGCGGCATTCATGCCGCGCTTACATAACTACGGACTCAAAATCTCATGGGCATCGACGGAGGCATAGCTAGCTTGTGGTCCGTAGTACGGCTCAACTGACATCGGATACACAAATACTTTAACCTTTACTTGTTTCCTTTTCAGGTCTCAATCCCTCAGGCACAATCTGATGGCATGGTCATTGGTCCGCTTGAAGGATAAACACTCCAAGACGGCGAGAAATGCAGACATACGGGGGACTTTTCAGGTGATTCTGTTAACGATAACTTTACCTGTTTTTCAGGACCCACATGCAGCTCTCCCTTGGTTTAGGCATGTCAAATAGCTTGTTGCTTATCACACTACCTGTATCAATGCGCTTTTACGTACTAATTAAATCACAATGAGAACAGTTTGCGGCTGGAGCTTTAGGACCCTAGCCTTTTACCTTTGTACCTTTTCTGTTTTCCTTATCTTTTTCAGCTCCCCTGTGGATAACCCTATCAGGTAGCACCCGTACACTTTGGTACATTTGATGTTTGTCAGGGGATTCATAGCACCCCACATTACGGAAACAAAAGTCCGAACACTTTTTATAAGTACAGTTCGGCACCCTGAATTCATTATATGCATTAGCTCTGAATCATGTCTTTGGTCAATAGTTGGGTTGCCCGGCTCCTGTGCTTGCTACCTTACGTTCCGCTATATCGGCTAAGGTAGTAAAGGGAGAACTAATGCGATTGTGCCTTGGTTTATCCAAAGGAGCACCTCAGTATAGAAAGCCGAAAACTGACTGTCATGGTGCGGCGAGAGCCAGTCAGCTGTTCGGAGGTTGCAAATCGTTGGAGATTTCTTCCGCATTACGCGAAGGATTGGTACTTCCCGATCAGATGCTTATAGCACTCTAGTTTGGATACTAGGGGCTGCGCCCATGTTTTTATTGTCGCACTCCTATGGCTAAGTGAGGGCGTTACAGCCGCATAGTCTGGTTGCCTGGTTCGTTGTGCTAAACAACTCCTTCAAGGGCCATCTAATTGGATCAACATTGTTTAGATTCCATCCCGAACACCCCCGTACTACCTACGTGGGGGCAGAAGCTGACGACTGGTTAACCCTCGGATTTCATACAACACGGCCGCACAGGAAGTAAAAATTTAAAAACATAACAAGCATTATATTGCATAAACACTGTGTTTTATCATACAAGGCAGAGGGAGATTGCATACATTCATTCAAAGATAGTGTCTTTCGCACAGTGATCCGCAACAATGTGTGATCCCTCCAGGACACCATCAAAATACCACTCGGGTCGGCGGTGCTCCTTTCCCTCAGGTGGCCCCTCGGTCATTAGCATCTTGGCATCCATCGTCGCCCAGTGCATTTTGACGCAGGCAAAGGCCATCCGTGCACCTTCGATACAGACCGACCTCTTTATAACCTCAAGCCGGGGGCAAGCATCAACAAGCCGCTTCAAAAGTCCGAAGTAGCTGCTAGGTATCGGCGCGGCAGGCCATAGTCGGACTATCAGCTCCTTCATGGCTAGCTCGGCCGCCTTGTGCAGCTCGACCAGCTATTTCAGCTGGTCGCTGAAGGACACCGGATGTTCGGGCACAAGATATTGATACCAGAACAGCTTCTCCATAGAACTCCCTTCCTCGGCTCGATAGAACATGCAACGTCTGATACGTTGCGCGGCAAATCCATAAATGCCCCTGGAGAGCTCCAAATTCGGGTAAGTAAAAGGAACGCTTCCTTCACAGACTTGCTTTGCATAATGAAAGCCTTAGCCGCCACGATCTTCTGGGCCACGTGGATTTCCTGAAGGGCGCTCTGGGCTTCGGCTCGAGCCTCTTGCGTGCTCTGGAGGGCCTTCGCAAGTTCGGATGCTTGTGTCTTGGAATCACGCTCCAAGGACTCGCACTTCTTGACGGTGTCATGGAGCTCTTGCTGAACCTCGCCGACCCGGGCCTCGTGCTTCTCACGCACGGCATGTTCCTTGGCTACTTTGTCCTGGGCCTTCTCTAACGCCTTCTTGAGGGCCACCACCTCAGCCATGGCCCCTAATAAAGTTCATGGCACTTTAGTCAGCACGAACCATTCATCCTTCCTAAATATACAAGCAGGTTACTGCATACCTTTGTTGTCCTCCAGCTGCTTCTTCATGAGGCCAAGCTCTTTCTTGGCCCGCTCTAGGCTTTGCTTCTGTCCGGAGACCTCTGCAGTATGAGCGGCAGCAATGAGTAGCAACGCCTGCTTATTCACATAGACATATTATGTTAGACTCCTGTGAAAATTATTTTGATCCCCTGTTCGGCTTTTCCTTTCCGGACACCGAACAAAGCATCAGGGGCTACTGTCCACATTGTGATATTTTTTCTACAATTGTTACCTCAAAGCTAGTGCAGGCCTCGGTCAGTCCGCTTTTGGCGGACAGAATCGTTTCAATCACCGTACCCATAAGAACACGATGCTCATCCACAATGGAGGTGCCTCGCAGCGCTTCGAGCAAATTATCCAGTGCCTCTGGTTGGACAGAGGTCACCGGTGGAATAGGCACACCTCGGCTACCACCTGAGCACTGCGTTGGATTTCCCCGAAGAGGAAAGGATGATGCAGCAAAGTACCGTAAGTATTTCCCTCAGTTTTTGAGAACCAAGGTATCAATCAAGTAGGAGGTTGCGCGCGCGCCCCCTAGTACCTGCACAAAGCAAATAACTCCTTGCAACCAACGCAATAAGGGGTTGTCAATCCCTTCACGGTCACTTACGAGAGTGAGATCTGATAGATATGATAAGATAATATTTTTGGTATTTTGTGATAAAGATGCAAAGTAAAATAAAAGCAAAGTAAAAAAGAAAAGGAAATAACTAAGTATTGGAAGATTAATATGATGAAGATAGACCCGGGGGCCATAGGTTTCACTAGTGGCTTCTCTCAAGAGCATAAGTATTTTACGGTGGGTGAACGAATTATTGTTGAGCAATTAACAAAATTGAGCATAGTTATGAGAATATCTAGGTATGATCATGTATATAGGCACCACGTCCGAGACAAGTAGACCGACTCCTACCTACATCTACTACTATTACTCCACTCATCGACCGCTATCCAGCATGCATCTAGAGTATTAAGTTTAGGAAAACAGAGTAACACCTTAAGCAAGATGACATGATGTAGAGGGATAAATTCATGCAATATGATAAAAAAACCATCTTGTTATCCTCGATGGCAACAATACAATACGTGCCTTGCTGCCCCTACTGTCACTGGGAAAGGACACAGCAAGATTGAACCCAAAGCTAAGCACTTCTCCCATTGCAAGAAAGATCAATCTAGTAGGCCAAACCAAACTGATAATTCGAAGAGACTTGCAAAGATAACCAATGATACGTAAAAGAATTAAGAGAAGATTCAAATATTGATCATAGATAAACTTGATCATAAACCCACGATTCATCGGTCTCAACAAACACACCGCAAAAAGAAGATTACATCGAACAGATCTCCACAAGAGAGGGGGAGAACATTGTATTGAGACCTGAAGGTATGAGGTAAACTTCCGTGATGGATGCCCCCTCCGGCGGGGCTTCATCGGAGAGGCTATGATGTTGATGTAGAAGCCCTCCATGATGGATGCCCCCTCCAGTGGAGCTTCGGAACAGGCCCTGTTGGTGTCAAAACCGGTGGATCTCAGGTAGGGGGTCCCGAACTGTGCGTCTAGGCGGATGGTAACAGGAGGCAGGGGACACGATGTTTTACCCAGGTTCAAGCCCTCTTGATGGAGGTAAAACCCTACGTCCTGCTCGATTTATTCTTGATGATATGAGTATTACAAGAGTTGATCTACCACGAGATCTGAGAGGCTAAACCCTAGAAGCTAGCCTATGGTATGATTGTTTCTTGTCCTACGGACTAAAACCCTCCGGTTTATATAGACACCGGAGAGGGTTAGGGTTACACAAGGTCAGTTACAAAGGAGGAGATATACATATCCGTATTGCCTAGCTTGCCTTCCACGCCAAGTAGAGTCCCATCCAGACACGAGACGAAGTCTTCAATCTTGTATCTTCATAGTCTAACAGTCCGGCCAAAGGATATAGTCCGGCTGTCCGGAGACCCCCTAATCCAGGACTCCCTCAATAGCCCCTGAACAAGGCTTCAATGACGATGAGTCCCGCGCGCAGTATTGTCTTCGGCATTGCAAGGCGGGTTCCTCCTCCGAATAGACCATGGAAGATTTTGAATACAAGGATAGTGTCTGACCCTGCAAAATAAGTTCCACATACCACCGTAGAGAGAATAATATTTCCACAAATCTAATCTGCTGACACGTTTTGGCAACATGACATCATGCCATGGCTCGGCGATTATTCGAACCGTTTTTCTTTAACCAGCCCCGCACATAACGCGAGGCGGTTTCTTGACACGTCTTGTCAAAGCAGAGATCATGTCCCCCTTATTGTGGGATTCTCATCAATACGGGAATGGGTAACCCAACCACGCCATCAATCACGGCACTTGGGGGATAAGTGAGTTTTACCAGGCTAGTGGGGGCGCATAGTTTCGCCACCATTATAAAGGGATAAGGTTTAACCTTTTTCTACCCACGCCTTCTTCCTCCTTGCTCATCCATTCTCGCGCACTCGAGCTCCAATGCCCAAGTCCACATCTTTCTCCTCAACCTTCTCCAAACATGTCCGGAGTGGGAGGCAAGTGGATGGCTTCCTCCATTACGGAGGGACACATCAAAAAGCTGCGCGGAGCCGGATACTTAGCCGCGAATATCGCGCATCGCTGCCTGCCGCGGGGCAGATCGTCCCTACCCCGGAACCTCATGAGAGGGTAGTTTTCCTCCACCACTTCCTCCGTGTACTGGGGTTTCCCCTTCATCCATTCATCCGCGGTCTCATGTTCTTCTACGGGCTGGACTTCCATGATCTGGCCCCGAACTTCATCCTCAACATTTCGGCGTTCATCATCGTTTGTGAGGCTTTCCTCCGCATCCGCCCCCACTTTGGCCTTTGGCTAAAGACCTTAAATATCAAGCCGAAGGTGGTGGGCGGCCAACAAGCAGAATGCGGTGGAGCCATGGTGGGCAAGATGCCCAACGTTATATGGCTTGAAGGCTCCTTCGTCGAGACCATAAAGGGGTGGCAATCGGCGTGGTTCTACATCACCGAGCCGCGCGACACCAAATGGGTGGCTGCCCCCGAGTTTCGATCCGGATTCCCTACACGGCTCACTTCCTGGAAAGAGAAGGGCTTGTCGTGGGGTTCATCGGTGGAGCTGGACGGACTCCAGAAATGTATCCTGAACATGACAAGCAAGAAGCTCAAGCTTGTCAACATAGTCCAGGTCATGCTCATCCGTCAGATCCTCCCATGCCAACAATGGGACTTCAACTTGTGGGAGTTCGACCCGGCCCAGCACCAGACTCTTAGTGAGCTCTTCGACACGAGGCACAAGGATGTCTGGAAGGTGCTGTTCAAGGGCGCCGAGGTCCCTCCCTCTCTCACCGAGGACCGCGGGCTAAGCGCGAAGCGCCGAGCACATTCGGTGAGTTCTATACATCTGGTAGGATATTTATTTCCCCTAGCTTAACCATGTGCGGGGTCTGATCTCCATGCCTTTGACAGGACTGGGTGGAGACGTCGGGGCAGATCAACTGTCCGGCCCCTCTGCACGAAGACACTGCGGACGCTCTCCTGATGGAGATGCTGACTCTGGCTCCTTACCAGGTGCCGGAGAAGACCAAGAAGGCCAAGGGAACCCGAAAGAGCTCCCGGCGCCAGGTGTTATCGGACTCATCATCCGATAAATCCGCGACGCACTCCTCCCCCGAAGACGAGGAGGAAGATGAAGATGTTCCCCCTCCAGTCGGGGGAGACAAGAAAAGGAAGGCCGCCCCTACTGGGGAGCCGAAGGGTACAAGAAGGGAAGGACTCTCCTTCCAGACTACTCCACCACCGCCGCTGAAGGCGAAGACGAGTGGCTGCTCAGGGCCAAGCCCCTGGCGAAGTCGTAAGTATTCGGATACCAGAGTAACTCATAGCATTCCTTTGTCGCACTACTTCTCCTATCGCCGAATTATGATTGTGCAGACCGCCCCGAATCCATATCGACGTATCCTCTTCGGACGGCTCCCTGGGCTCGTGGGATATGGATAGTGATCCACTTCCGACCGCCACCTCCCCTTGCCCTACGGACAACGCCGAGGTGTTGTCTCAAGAGGCACCGGGTCGAGGGGAGACAGTCCTGGAGGCACCTCAAAGCGACCTTCCGGACTCCGGGAGCAGGGGGAGCAAAGCCCCTGAAGGCTCCGAGTTCGTCCCTCAGTCAATCACCACGCCGGAACCTCCAGTGGTTTCGGACTCGGGCAGGCGGCCTCCTTCCAAGAGGGGCAAGACGCCTGTGCCGGTGACCTCTGCCCATCCAGAGGCACCGGACAATCTGCTGGGAGCGCTTCGCAGCGCTTCCATTGACGAAGAGCAGCGCACTATTATGAGTGCGGTGGTCCAGAAGGTTCAGTCCGCCAAGAGCCGACTGAGTGAAGCCTGTGCCAGCCTTCTAACAGGCTTTGAGGTAAGTTTTTGAAATATGGGGAAAAATATTACCGCATAGACAGTAGCCCCTGATGCTCTGTTCGGTGTTCACAAAGAAAAGCCGAACAGAGGATCAAACAATATCGCGGGAGTCTAATATAAGTATATCAATATGCGTATGCAGGCTTCGCTGTTGGCATCTGCCGCACTGACTGCGGAGGTCGCTGCACCAAAGCAGGACCTTAAAGAGTCCAAGGATGAGCTCGGCCTTGCCAAGAGGCAGCTCGAGGAGAACAAAGGTAAGTAGTACCTAGTCTATGGATATGTATAAAAAGAATGCGATTGCAAAATAACAGGATCATCGGAAATTTGCTAGGGGCCATGACCGAGGTGGCGACCCTGAAGCAAGCGCTATTCGAGGCCGAAAACAAAGCGGCCAAGGAGCGCACCGAGTGGAAAAGGCATGAGGCACGGGTGGGCGAGGTGCAGCAAGAGCTCCATGCTCTCGTGACGAAGCACGAGGCGTTGGAGCTTGACTTGCAGACGCGAGAGTCTGAGCTTGCCGCGGCCCTCGAGAGCGCAAAGAGTGCCAAGGCCGAAGCCCAAAAGGCCCTCCAGGAGATTGATGCGATGAAGAAGATAGCGGCGGGTAATGCATTCTATAAGCAAAGAAAGCATGTGAAAGTAAATTACTTGTTACTTACCCGAATCTGGAGCTCTCCAGGAGCATTCGCAGATTTGCCCCGCAGCGTGTCAGATGCCGCAACGTTTTACCAGGCCGAGGAGGGAAGCTCAATGGAGAAGTTGTTCTAGGCCCAATATACTGGGACCGAACAGCCGGTGCCTATGAGCGACCAGCTAAAGCAGCTGGCCGAGCTACACAAGGCGGCCGAACAGGCCATGAAGGGCTTTATAGTTCGGCTGTGGCCTCGCGACGCACTTCCGAACAGCTACTTCGGCCTGGTGAGGCGGCTTGTGGATGCCTGCCCACGGCTGGAAGTCGTCAAGTGGTCCGTCTGCATCGAAGGTGCACGCCAGCTTTCGCCCGTGTGAAGGTGCAATGGGCCAAGCTACACGCCGTGGAGCTGATCAAGGAAGGGCCGCCGGAGGGCAAGGAGCATCGCCAACCCGAGATGTACTATGAGGGTGTCCTAAAGGGTGCTCGTCTCGTAGCAGACGAGTGTACCAAAGATATAATATTTGAGTAAACCCGCTCGTGTAATCCTGTATTCATGAAAACTTGTTCATATGCGCTATGCAACGCTTGTTTGAATTTAAAATATTACCTTCTGTTCAGCCGTTTATCAGATCTGAGAGATGGCCAGTCGTCGGCTTCTGCCCCCATGCCACGAGTGCTGGGGTGTTCGGGATAAACCTGAGCACTCTTGTTCCCATTTTTGGGTCCTTCGAGGGAGGTGCTCAGCACAACGAACAAGGCAATCGGACTATAATGCGTTATCACTCTCACTTAGCCATCAAATTCTATAATTTTAAATTTCAGCGAAGCCCCTAGTATTTGGAAGGCCGAATCTGGGGCGCGATACACGCCTTAAGCCGGACATGGCCAACTCCTCGCTCTAAGCGGCATAACTCTTTAAGGACTCGAAAACCTCTCGAACAGCGACCTGTCTCTCGCCTTATCATGACAGTCAATTTTAGCTTTCTCTACTGAGGTGCTTAGCCCAGCAGAACCAGGGCACAATCATAGTAGTTCTCCCAGTGCTACCTTAGCCGATATAGCGGAACATAAGGTACCAAAACATGGGAGCAGGGCAAACCCAACTATTGACCCAATACATGATTCGGAGCTGATGCATATAGTGTTATAAGTTCAGGGTGCCGCACTATTGAAAGTGTCCGGACTTCTCATGCCGTATTGTGGGGTATGCTTAAGCCCCTAGCGTATTGTCCGTACCAGAGTGTACGGGTGCTAGATGTCATGAATGAACATATATAAAAAAAGGAATGCAATAAAAGCCTTAATGTAATGCATTGTTTATTAAAAAACATGCGTTAGAGCAGAATGATACAGGTAGTGCGATAAGCAAAAAGTAGGACTATGTCCCCTCCAAGGGCAAGCTGAGGAATAATATTAAAGCAAGTATTTCACTCGTTATCATAATCCACCTCGGAGTTCTATGGTGTGATGTAGCTTTCTGCCTCCTTGGTTGCTGCATCATGTGTTTGGCAATCATGCTGCCGGACAGGGTCCAGAGATTAATGTCCTGAAAGAGAGAAAAATAACAAAGCGGGAAGCCCCTAGTGCGGTTTAAGCCGCGTCTTGGGGCGTGCCGTAGTCGTGCCCCCCTTCCCCGCCTATGCCCATGGTATTTTTAATGCATAATTATGTACGCATGGCACGGGTTCCGCCGTTTGGCTGGGACCGGGGTGGGGGCCGCATTGCTATGCGATCTCGGAACATGCCAGGCGGTCCTATTGCTGATTACTCCGGGCGCGCTTGAAGGTGTTTGGGTCCTTAAACGCCAAACTAGTGGATTGCCTTAAGAGGCTGCTTTGCGCTTCCGTTGCGAGGGCCGCAGTGTGCTCCTCCGTTCGGAGAGAGCGCTCTGTGTTTCCGTTAACTGTAATGACCCCCTGAGGTCCTGGCATCTTGAGCTTGAGGTATGCATAATGCGGTACCACATTGAATCTCACAAATGCGGTTCGCCCGAGCAGTGCATGATAACCACTGCGGAACGGGACAATATCAAAGATTAACTCTTCACTTCGGAAGTTATCCGGGGATCCGAAGACCACTTCCAGTGTGACTGTTCCTATGCAATGGGCCTCTACACCTGGTATGACGCCTTTAAATGTCGTTTTTGTGGGTTTGATCCTTGAGGGGTCTATACCCATTTTGTGCATTGTGTCCTGGTAAAGCAGGTTCAGGCTGCTGCCGCCATCCATAAGGACTCGAGTGAGGTGAAATCCGTCAATGATTGGGTCTAGGACCAGTGCGGCGAATCCGCCATGACGGATACTAGTGGGGTGGTCCCTGTGATCGAAGGTGATCGGACAGGAGGACCATGGGTTGAACTTTGGGGCGACTGGCTCCAACGCATATACGTCCCTGAGCGCACGCTTCTGCTCCCTCTTGGGGATGTAGGTTGCGTATATCATGTTCACCGTCCGCACTTCTGGGGGGAACCTGTTCTGTCCTCCGGTGTTCGGCTGCCGGGGCTCTTCCTTGCATCGCTATGTGGCCCCTTATCTTTGTTTTCAGCATTTAACTTGTCAGCCTGCTTGAATACCCAACAATCCCTTTTGGTGTGGTTGGCTGGCTTGTCGGGGGTGCCGTGTATTTGACATGAGCGATCGAGTATGCGGTCCAAATTGGACGGGCCCGGAGTGCTTCTTTTAAATGGCTTTTTCTGCTGACCGGGTTTAGAGCCTTTGAATCCGGCATTGATTGCCATATCCTCGGTATTGTCGCTGCTAATGCGGCGCTTGTGTTTGTTGCGACGTGACCTGCCATTGCTGTCCTTAGTATCCAAAGTACCACGGTTCTTTGATATGTTATTACTGCAAGCCAGCCAGCTGTCTTCTCCCGCACAAAAGCGGGTCATGAGTGTCATGAGGGCTGCCATAGATTTCGGCTTTTCCTGTCCAACGTGCCGGGCAAGCCACTCGTCGTCGATGTTATGCTTGAAAGCTGCTAGGGCCTCTGCATCCGGACAGTCGACGATTTGATTTTTCTTAGTTAGGAACCATGTCCAGAATTGCATGGCCGATTCCTCTGCCTGTTGAGTTATGTGGCTCAAGTCATCAGCGTCTGGTGGTCGCACATAAGTGCCCTGAAAGTTGTCGAGGAATGCGGCTTCCAGATCTTCCCAACAGCCAATGGACTGTGCTGGCAAGCTGTTGAGCCAATGCCGAGATGGTCCTTTAAGTTTGAGTGGGAGGTATTTGATTGCGTGTAGGTCATCACCGCGGCCATGTGGATGTGTAGGAGGAAATCCTCGATCCATACCACAGGATCTGTCGTGCCGTCGTATGATTCTATGTTTACGGGTTTGAAACCCTCTGGGATTTGATGATCCATTACTTCATCTGTGAAGCATAAGGGGTGTGCAGCGCCTCTGTACTGGGCTATATCGCGACGCATCTCCAATGAGTCTTGCCCGCTGTGTTTGGCCCGGCCGGATTTACTTTTACTGTATCTGGCATGACGTTTACCATCTCGCATAGTGCGCGCCCTCGTGATCCGTAGATTGATCTTGCATGTTTTTTGTCCTCCAATATGTCTCGCAGGTCTGGCGTATTTCCCCATGCCTTTGTATTTGAATGGCGTCAGGGTGTAGGCTGAGCTTTTGGCTGGAATGCCTCTTTATCGCGGCCACGAGGTGGCCGATCAGCCGCGTCATACGCTTCTTCCTCCAGTCGGGGTAGCAACCTGCATTTTGTGTAACTCTTGGAGGGGCGTTCGAGTTTATATTCCTCGGCCGCGAGGACTTTAGTCCATCTGTTAGCTAGCAGATCTTGATCAGCTTGAAGCTGCTGCTGCTTTTTCTTAAGGCTATTTGTCGTGGCTATAAGCCGGCACTTGAAGCACCCTTGTTCGACGGGATCCTCTGGCACGACGAATTCGTCATTGTCGAGGCTTGCCTCGTCTTCGGAGGGGGGCATGTAATTATCATCCTCCGCCTCTCCATCTGCCGCTCTCTTTGGAGGGCTGGCCTCTCCATCCTCCTGTCCTAGATTGTGCTGGAGGGGATTGTTGCCATCTTCGGCACTATCAGGAGTGTTATTATCTCCTGTGTCGATATCACCACTTTTGCTTTGGTGGGACTTAGAGCGGCGCCGCTGACGTCGGCGCTTGGGTTGCTTCTTGGAGGGGTCATCCTCCGTTGTCTCGTCACCATTGCCTTCTTTGGGTGTGTCCACCATGTATATATCGTATGATGAGGTGGCTGTCCAGTGCCCTGTGGGCAGTGCTTCCTCTTCGTCTCCCGCATCGTCGTCCACACCGTCGATGTCTTCGGAGTCGAAGTCGAGCATGTCGGTTAAGTTGTCGACATTGGCTACTAAGTGGGTGGTGGGTGGGCAGCGAATTTCTTCGTCATCCGCATCCCAATCCTGCCAGACATAGTTTGGCCAGGATCCTCCTGACAAGGAGAGAGACCTTAATGAGTTCAGTATGTCGACAAAGGGCGAGTGCTGAAAAATATCCGCGGAGGTAAACTCCATGATCGGCGCCCAATATGATTCGCTAGGAACGGGCACAGGCGGTTCGGAGTCCATGGCCGGAGAAGGATCCGGCAGTCTGACAACACGACTCTCGTGCATGGTAAGGTTGATGTTCGGCTCGATCGTCGCTGAGGGTAAGGCCTCCGTGGCGTGGCCCATCCACCCGTCCATGGACGACGCAATTGGCTCCGAATTGAGGGTCGGAGCGGCTGCCAGTGCGATCTCCTGAAGACTGTCTCATGGTAGAGCTAAATCGTACTCATCATGACCGTGTGACGCACAAGGCAGAGGCTCGAATCCGTCGAAGATCAAGTCTCCGCGGATATCGGCCGTGTAGTTTAAGCTTCCAAACCTGACCTGGTGGCCAGGGGCGTAACTTTCGATCTGCTCCAGATGGCCAAGCGAGTTGGCCCGCAGTGCGAAGCCGCCGAACACAAAGACCTGTCCGGGGAGAAAAGTCTCACCCTGGACTGCATCGTTATCAATGATCGTAGGAGCCATCAAGCCTAACGGCAATGACACAGAGGAACTCTCAATGAAAGCACCAATGTCGGTGTCAAAACCGGCGGATCTCGGGTAGGGGTCCCGAACTGTGCGTCTAGGCGGATGGTAACAGGAGGCAGGGGACACAATGTTTTACCTAGGTTTGGGCCCTCTTGATGGAGGTAAAACCCTACGTCCTGCTCGATTTATTCTTGATGATATGGGTATTACAAGATTTGATCTACCACGAGATCTAAGAGGTTAAACCCTAGAACCTAGCCTATGGTATGATTGTTTCTTGTCGTACAGACTAAAACCCTCCGGTTTATATAGACACCGGAGAAGGTTAGGGTTACACAAGGTCGGTTACAAAGGAGGAGATATACATATCCCTATTGCCTAGCTTGCCTTCCACGCCAAGTAGAGTCCCATCCGGACACGAGATGAAGTCTTCAATCTTGTATCTTCATAGTCTAACAGTCCGGCCAAAGGATATAGTCCGGCTGTCTGGAGACCCCCTAATCCAGGACTCCCTCAGGCCCCAAGATGGGATCTCGTGGATACAGGAAGTTACGGTGGTGGAATTAGGGTTTCTGATTGTTTGGGGGTACGTAGGTATATATAGGAGGAAGGAGTACGTCGGTGGACCGACAGGGGGGCCACGAGGGTGGAGGGCGCGCCTGCGGGGGTAGGCGCGCCCCCTACCTTGTGGCTCCCTCCTTTGTTTCTTGACGTAGGGTCCAAGTCTCCTGGATCATGTTCGGCGAGAAAATCACGTTCCCGAAGGTTTCATTCCGTTTGGACTCCGTTTGATATTCCTTTTCTTCGAAACCCTAAAATAGGAAAAAAACAGCAATTCTGGGTCAGGCCTCCGGTTAATAGGTTAGTCCCAAAAATAATATAAAAGTGGAAAATAAAGCCCAATAATGTCCAAAACAGTAGATAATATAGCCTGGAGCAATCAAAAATTATAGATACGTTGGAGACGTATCAAGCATCCCCAAGCTTAATTCTTGCTCGTCCTAGTGTAGGTAAATGATAAAAACAGAATTTTTGATGTGGAATGCTACTAGGCATAATTTCAATGTAATTCTTCTTAATTGTGGCATGAATATTCAGATCCGAAAGATTCAAGATAAAAGTTCATATTGACATAAAAATAATAATACTTCAAGCATACTAACAAAGCAATTATGTCTTCTCAAAATAACATGGCCAAAGAAAGTTAATCCCTACAAAATCATCTAGTTTAGTCATGCTCCATTTTCGTCACACAAGAATGCTCTCATCATGCACAACCCCGATGACAAGCCAAGCAATTGTTTCATACTTTAGCAATCTCAAACCTATAAACTTTCACGCAATATATGAGCGCGAGCCATGGACATAGCACTATGGGTGGAATAGAATATGATGATGGGGGTTATGTGGAGAAGACAAAAAGGGAGAAAGTCTGACATCAACGAGGCTAATCAATGGGCTATGGAGATGCCTATCGACTTATGTTAATGCAAGGAGTAGGGATTGCCATGCAACGGAGGCACTAGAGCTATAAATGTACGAAAGCTCAACAAAAGAAACTAAGTGGGTGTGCATCCAACTTGCTTTCTCACGAAGACCTAGGGCACTTGAGGAGGCCCATTGTTGGAATATACAAGCCAAGTTCTATAATGAAAAATGCCCACTTAGTATATGAAAGTGACAAAACAAAAGACTCTATCATGAAGATTATGGTGCTACTTTGAAGCACAAGTGTGGCAAAGGATAGTAGCATTGTCCCTTCTCTCTTTTTCTCTCATTTTTTGGGCCTTCTCTTTTTATGGCCTTTCTCCCCTTTTATATGTATTCCTCACTTGGGACAATGCTCTAGAAAATGATGATCATCACACTTCTATATATTTACAACTCAATGATTACAACTCGATATTAGAACAAAAGATGACTCTATATGAATGCCTCCGGTGGTGTACCGGGATATGAAATGAATCAAGAGTGACATGTATGAAAAAATTATGAACGGTGGCTTTGCCACAAATACTATGTCAACTACATGATCATGCTAAGCAATATGACAATGATGAATGTGTCATGATAAAAGGAATGGTGGAAAGTTGCATGGCATCATATCTCGGAATGGCTATGGAAATGCCATAATAGGTAGGCATGGTGGCTGTTTTGAGGAAGATATAAGGACGTTTATGTGTGAAAGAGCGTATCATATCACGTGGTTTGGATGCACCGGCGATGTTTGCACCAACTCTCAATGTGAGAAAGGGCAATGCATGGTACCGAAGAGGCTAGCAATGATGGAAGGGTGAGAGTGCGTATAATCCATGGACTCAACATTAGTCATAAAGAACTCACATACTTATTGCAAAAATCTACAAGTCATCAAAAACCAAGCACTATGCGCATGCTCCTAGGGGGATAGATTGGTAGGAAAAGACCATCGCTCGTCCCCGACCGCCACTCATAAGGAAGACAATCAAAGAACACCTCATGTTTCAAATTTGTTACATAATGTTTACCATATGTGCATGCTATGGGACTTGCAAACTTCAACACAAGAACTTCTCAAATTCACAACTACTCAACTAGCATGACTTTGATATTATTACCTCCATATCTCAAAACAATCATCAAGCATCAAACTTCTCTTAGTATTCAAAACACTCATAGGAAATTTTTTACTAATCTTGAATACCTAGCATATTAGGATTATTTAAGAAAATTACCATGCTATTTAAGACTCTCAAAATAATCTAAGTGAAGCATGAGAGATCAATAGTTTCTATAAAACAAATCCACCACCGTGCTCTAAAAGATATAAGTGAAGTACTAGAGCAAAACTATATAACTCAAAAGATATAAGTGAAGCACATAGATTATTCTAAAAAATTCCAAATCATGTATGGCTCTCTCAAAAGGTGTGCGCAGCAAGGATGATCGTGATAAACTAAAAATCAAAGACTCAAATCATACAAGACGCTCCAAGCAAAACACATATCATGTGGTGAATAAAAATATAGCTCCAAGTAAAGTTACTGATAGAAGTAGACGAAAGATGGGATGCCTTCCGGGGCATCCCCAAGCCTTGGATTTTAGGTGTCCTTAGATTATCTTGCGGGTGCCATGGGCATCCCTAATCTTAGGCTCTTGAAACTCCTTGTTCCATAATCCATCAAATCTTTACCCAAAACATGAAAACTTCACAACACAAAACTCAAAGTAGAAAATCTCGTGAGCTCCGTTAGTGAAAGAAAACAAAAGACCACTTCAAGGTACTGTAATGAAATCATTATTTTATTTATATTGGTGTTAAACCTACTGTATTCCAACTTATCTATGGTTTATAAACTATTTTACTAGCCATAGATTCATCAAAATAAGCAAACAACACACGAAAAACAGAATCTGTCAAAAACAGAACAGTTTGTAGTAATCTGTAGCTAGCGCAAGATCTGGAACCCCAAAAATTCTAAAATAAAATCCTGGACGTGAGGAATTTATCTATTAATCATCTGAAAAAATAATTAACTAAATAGCACTTTCCAAATACAAATGGCAACAGTTCTCGTGAGCTCTAAAGTTTCTGTTTTTTACAGCAAGATATCAAGACTTTCCCCAAGTCTTCCCAACAGTTCTACTTGGCACAAACACTAATTAAACACAAAAAACACAACCAAAACAGAGGCTATATAAATTATTTATTACTAAACAGGAGAAAAAAGCAAGGAATAAAGATAAAATTGGGTTGCCTCCCAACAAGCGCTATCGTTTAATGCCCCTAGCTAGGCATAAAAAGCAAGGATAGATCTAGGTATTGCCATCTTTGGTAGGCAATCCATAAGTGGCTCCCATAATAGATTCATAAGGTAATTTAATTTTCTTTCTAGGAAAGTGTTCCATTCCTTTCCTTAATGGAAATTGGAATCTAATATTTCCTTCCTTCATATCAATAATTGCACCAATCGTTCTAAGGAAAGGTCTACCAAGAATAATAGGACATGAAGGATTACAATCTATGTCAAGAACAATAAAATCTGCAGGCACATAATTCATATTTGCAACAATAAGAACATCATTAATTCTTCCCATAGGTTTCTTAATAGTGGAAGCCGCAAGGTGCATGTTTAGAGAGCAATCATCAAAATCACGGAAACCTAACAAATCACACAAAGTCTTTGGAATCGTGGAAACTGTAGCACCCAAATCACATAAAGCATAGAACTCATGATTTGTAATCTTAATTTTAATAGTTGGTTCCCACTCATCATAAAGTTTTCTAGGGATAGAAACTTCCGATTCAAGTTTTTCTTCATAAGATTGCATCAAGGAATCAACGATATGTTTAGTAAACACTTTATTTTGACTATAAGCGTGAGGAGAATTTAGTACGGATTGCAACAAGGAAATACAATCTATCAAAGAGCAATTTTCATAACTAAATTCCTTGCAATCCAAAATAGTGGGTTTAGCAACATCTAGGGTTTTAATTTCTTCAATCCCGCTTTTATCAAATTTAACATCAAGATCTAAAAACTCCGAATTTTCGGAACGCCTTCTAGGTATAGGTGGATCATATTCAGTCCCATCATTATCAAGATTAATATTGCAAAATAAAGATTTAATAGGGGACACATCAATAACTTTTAGATATTCATCTTTATTTTCATAGGAACTAGAAGAACACGCTCTTATAAAGGCATCTTTCTTAGCACGCATCCTAGCGGTTCTTTCTTTGCACTCATCAATGGAAATTCTAATGGCTTTGAGAGAATCATTGATATCATGCTTAGGTGGAATAGATCTAAGTTTCAAAGAATCAACATCAAGGGAAATTCTATCAACGTTCCTAGCCAAATCATCAATCTTAAGCAATTTTTCTTCAATCAAAGCATTGAAATTCTTTTGCGAAGTAATAAATTCTTTAATATTAGATTCAAAATAAGAGGGCATCTTATTATAATTTCCATAAGAATTGTTGTGGAATTACCATAATTATTAGGGGGATTACTAGGATAAGGCCTAGGATTAAAATTTCCCCTATACGCGTTGTTACCAAAATTATTCCTACCAACAAAATTCACATCCATAGATTCATTATTATTCTCAATCAAAGTAGACAAGGACATATCATTAGGATCAGAAGAAACACTCTTACTAGCAAATAATTTCATAAGTTCATCCATCTTTCCACTCAAAACATTAATTTCTTCTATCACATGCACCTTTTTGTTAGTAGATCTTTCAGTATGCCATTGAGAATAATTAACCACAATATTATCTAGGAGTTTAGTAGCTTCTCCTAAAGTGATTTCCATGAAAGTGCCTCCCGCGGCCAAATCTAAAAGATTTGTAGAAGCAAAATTCAATCCGGCATAAAAATTTTGTATAATCATCCACAAATTCAAACCATGAGTAGGGCAATTATGTATCATTAATTTCATCCTCTCCCAAGCTTGTGCAACATGTTCATGATCAAGTTGCTTAAAATTCATAATATTGTTTCTAAGGGAGATGATCTTAGCGGGAGGAAAATACTTAGAGATAAAAGCATCTTTGCACTTGTTCCAAGAATCGATACTATTTTTAGGCAAAGACGAAAACCAAGCTTTAGCATGATCTCTAAGAGAAAAAGGAAAACAATATCATTATCCACATCTTTCTTCTTTTGCATATCACACAAATCAACGAAGCTATTTAGATGGGTAGCAGTGTCTTCACTAGGAAGGTCGGAGAACGGATCTTTCATGACAAGATTCAGCAAAGCGGCATTAATTTCACAAGATTCAGCATCGGTAAGAGGAGCAATCGGAGTGCTAATAAAATCATTATTGTTGGTATTGGTAAAGTCACACAATTTAGTGTTATCTTGAGCCATCGTGACAAGCAAGCAATCCAACACACAAGCAAACAAAAGGCAAGCGGGCAAAAAGAGGCAAATAGAGAAAGAGAGGCAGGATAGAGAGAGAGGGCGAATAAAACGGCAAGGGTGAAGTGGGGGAGAGGAAAACGAGAGGTAAATGGCAAATAATGTAATGCGGGAGATAAGGATTCATGGGTACTTGGTATGTTAACTTTTGCGTAGGCGCCAGAAATGGCTCATTGTTGGAAGTCAAATCTTGACTTGCGCGAACCTCCCCAGCAATGGCGCCAGAAATGGCTCGTTGTCGGGAATCAAATCTTGACTTGCGTGAACCTCCCCGGCAACGGCGCCAGAAATTCTTCTTGCTACCTCTTGAGCACTGCGTCGGATTTCCTCGAAGAGGAAAGGATGATGCAGCAAAGTAGCGTAAGTATTTCCCTCAGTTTTTGAGAACCAAGGTATCAATCCAGTAGGAGGTTGCGCGCGCGTCCCCTAGTACCTGCACAAAGCAAATAACTCTGCGCAACCAACGCGATAAGGGGTTGTCAATCCCTTCACGGTCACTTATGAGAGTGAGATCTGATAGATATGATAAGATAATATTTTTGGTATTTTTGTGATAAAGATGCAAAGTAAAATAAAAGCAAAGGAAAAAGCAAAGGAAATAACTAAGTATTGGAATATTAATATGATGAAGATAGATCCGGGGGCCATAGGTTTCACTAGTGGCTTCTCTCAAGAGCATAAGTATTTTACCGTGGGTGAACGAATTACTGTTGAGCAGTTGACAAAATTGAGCATACTTATGAGAATATCTAGGTATGATCATGTATATAGGCACCACGTCCGAGACAAGTAGACCGACTCCTGCCTGCATCTACTACTATTACTCCACTCATCGACCGCTATCCAGCATGCATCTAGAGTATTAAGTTCAGGAAAACAGAGTAACACCTTATGCAAGATGACATGATGTAGAGGGATAAATTCATGCAATATGATAAAAAAACATCTTGTTAAGCTCAATGGCAACAATACAATACGTGCCTTGCTGCCCCTACTATCACTCGAAAAGGACACCGCAAGATTGAACCCAAAGCTAAGCACTTCTCCCATTGCAAGAAAGATCAATCTAGTAGGCCAAACCAAACTGATAATTCGAAGAGACTTGCAAAGATAACCAATGATACATAAAAGAATTTAGAGAAGATTCAAATATTGTTCATAGATAAACTTGATCATAAACCCACAATTCATCGTTCTCAACAAACACACCGCAAAAAGAAGATTACATCGAATAGATCTCCACAAGAGAGGGGGAGAACATTGTATTGAGCTCCAAAAAGAGAGAAGAAGCCATCTAGCTAATAACTATGGACCCGAAGGTCTGAGGTAAACTACTCACACTTCATCAGAGAGGCTATGGTGTTGATGTAGAAGCCCTCTGTGATGGATGCGCCCTCCGGCGGAGCTCCGGAACAGGCCCCAAGATGGGATCTCGTGGATACAGGAAGTTATAGCGGTGGAATTAGTGTTTTGGCTCCGTTTCTGATCATTTGGGGGTTCGTAGGTATATATAGGAGGAAGGAGTACGTCGGTGGAGCAAAAGGGGCCCATGAGGGTGGAGGGCACGCCTGGGGGGTAGGCGTGCCCCCTACCTCATGGCTCCCTCCTTTGTTTCTTGACGTAGGGTCCAAGTCTCCTAGAACATGTTCGGCGAGAAAATCACGTTCCCGAAGGTTTCATTCCGTTTAGACTCCGTTTGATATTCCTTTTCTTCGAAACCCTAAAATAGGCACAAAAAACAGCAATTCTGGGCTGGCCCTCCGGTTAATAGGTTAGTCCCAAAAATAATGTAAAAGTGGAAAATAAAGCCCAATAATGTCCAAAACAGTAGGTAATATAGCATGGAGCAATAAAAAATTATAGATACGTTGGAGACGTATCAACCTCCTCCTTTCGGGGAAAGCAGTTCACTGGACTCCGGAGCCGTGTAGGTCTCCGGAATGGTATTCGGCTGAGGGCCAATGTGAACTTGGCCCCATTGCCAGTCCCCATGGGGGCCTTTCCCCCATGTATTTGGCAGCCGAGGAGTCATCCTGGGGCGCCACCTTAACGATTTCTGGAATCTCCCTCGGGTCTGGGAAGGTCCTTTGGGACGCCACCTCGTCATCACCCTTGGGCGAATGAGCGAGTGGCGGAGACATGTTAGCCATCTCCTTTGAGTCTAGCGAACCCTTTGTCGAGGATCGCAGGGAGCCGTCGCGGGCCGGACTGTAATGGCATAGTTTAAACATATTAATATTATAAACTGAAAAGGCCAGGTATTGGGAGGTGCATAGGGGTTTGGTACTTACGAGGCAGCCCAAGGCTTGGTCCGGAGCATTCGCTCCGGACTGCTTTCAACATCCCATGCGGAGTTATCCGCAAGGGAGCCCTTCCCCCTCTTGGGCGCCTTTGTCTGCAGATTAGTGGAGGCCTCTCTTTTCTTCTTTCCCCCCTCTGGGAGAAGCCGCCTTCTTCTTCCTCCTCACCGTCGTCTTCGGCGACAGAAGAGTCAGTCTCATCTTCGGACGACATGTCTGAAGCAACCTTTCGGCGAAGGCCACTCCTCCTCCCTTTGGCCGTCTTCTTGGCCTTCTTCGCCGGCACATCATAAGGTGCCGGAAATAGCATCTTCGTTAGGAGTGGGGTTTCCTCATCTTTGGGAAGTGGGGCTAGACAATTAATCCGCCCTGCGATGTCGATCCAGGCCTGAAAATTGATAGTAAGGCTTAGACTCCTTCCCAAAATATGCCAGTAAAGGTTGTACCTTGAATATATGAAAGAACTTACCGAATTTGCCAGGTGCTTTAAGCTGAGCCCACGATCTTTGGTCGTAGGCGGTGCTGTATCGCCGGCCTTGAAGAGCACTTTCCAGATATCTTCGTGTGTTGTGCCGAAGAGCTCTAGTAGCGTCTGTTTCTTGGCCGGATCGAACTCCCACAAATAGCAAGTCCGGCGTTGGCACAGAAGGATCCGGCGAATGAGCATAACCTGGATCACGTTGACAAGTTTGATCCTGTTGGTTATCATGTTCTGAACACACATCTGGAGCCCAGTTAGCTCGCTCGAAGAGCCCCAGGGGAGGCCCTTCTCTTGCCAGGAGGTGAGCCGTAGCGGAGCTCCGGATCGAAATTCGGGGCCCGCCGCCCAGTTGGTATCGCGCGGCTCGGTGATGTAGAACCACCCTGACTGCCACCCCTTCACCGTCTCCACAAAGGAGCCTTCGGTCCATGTAACGTTGGGCATCTTGCCCACCATGGCGCCTCCGCACTCTGCCTGTTGGCCTCTCACCACATTCGGCTTTACATTGAAAGTCTTCAGCCATAGGCCGATGTGAGGCGGGGTACGGAGGAAGGCCTTGCAAACGACTATAAATGCCGAGATGTTGAGGATAAAGTTGGGGGCTAGATCATGGAAGTCCAGCCCATAGTAAAACATCAGTCCGCGGACAAATGGGTGGAGAGGTAATCCTAGCCCACGGACAAAATGTGCGAGAAATACAACCCTCTCAAGGGGCTCTGGGGTAGGGACGATCTGTTCTTCGGTCGGGAGACGGTGAACGATCTCCTAGGCCAGGTATCCGGCCTCTTGAAGCTCCTTGATGTCTTTCTTCTTGACATAAGAAGCCATCCACTTGCCACCAGCTCTGGATCCGGACATGGTTGGAGTGTTTTGTCAGGCGGAGGAAGCTAGGACTTGGGCACTAGAGCTCTATAATGGATGGGCAGAGGAAGGAGAAGGCATGGGCGAATATCAAACGCCTCCCTACTCTCCTTAAAACTTGCCTATTCCCAAGGGTTGTGTAAACGACATAGTTGGGTTACCCACGCCCGTATTGATGAGAATCCCGTAATAAGGGGACACGATCTCTGCTTTGACAAGACGTGCCAATGGCAACCGCATCTCGAAGCATGGAGCGACAGGCAAAAAATGGTTCGAAATTATGACCGGATGGACATGATGTCATGTTGTAAAAAGTGGTCAACGGATTGGACTCGTGGATTATTGTATTCTCTCTACAGTTGTGTGCGGTGTGTGTTATAGGTCCGGACACGATCTATTCGTCCGAAGACTATTTTGGAGTTCGGAAGGAGGAACCCACCTTGCAATGCCGAAGACAGAACTATGTGTCGGATATCTTGTCATTGAAGCCAGGTTCAGGGGCTACTGAGGGAGTCCTGGACTAAGGGGTCCTCAGGCAACCGGCCTATTGGTCATGGGCCGGACTGATGGGCTGTGAAGATACGAAGACCGAAGAATGCACCCGTGTCTGGATGGGACTCTCCTTGGCGTGGAAGGCAAGCTTGGCGACCGAATATGTAGATTCCCTTCTTTGTAACCGACCTTGTGTAACCCTAGATCCTTCCGGTGTCTATATAAACCGAAGGACTTAGTTCGGATAGGGCAGACTCATTATCATAGCCATACTAGATAGACCTCTAGGTTTAGCCATTACAATATCGAGGTAGATCAACTCTTGTAATACTCATATTCATCAATATCAATCAAGCAGGACGTAGGGTATTACCTCCATAGAGAGGTCCCGAACCTGGGTAAACATCGTGTCCCTTGTCTCCTGTTATCATCGACCTTAGACGCATAGTTTGGGACCCCCTACCCGAGATCTGCCGGTTTTGACACCGACAACGGGGTCCTATTGGAAACTAAAGGATATTAAGGCCTCCTTTTAATAGAGAACCAGAACAAAGCATTAACACATGGTGAATACATGAACTCCTCAAACTACGGTCATCATCGGGAAGTGTCCCGACTATTGTCACTCCGGGGTTGCCGGATCATAACACATAGTTGGTGACTATAACTTGCAAGATCGGATCTAGAACATAGATATAATGGTGATAACATAAATGGTTCAGATCTAAAATCATGGCAACCAGGCCCAAAGTGACAAGCATTAAGCATGGAAAAGTCATAGCAACATCAATCTCAGAACATAATGGATACTAGGGATCAATCCCTAACAAAACTAACTCGATTACATGATGAATCTCATCCAACTCCTCACCGACCAGCGAGCCTATGAAGGAATTACTCATTCCCGGTGGGGAGCATCATGGAATTGGCGATGGAGAAGGGTTGGTGATAAGGAAGATCGAAGATCCTCCTCTCCGGAGCCCTAAACAGACTCCAGATCTAGCCTCCCGATGAATAACAGGAGGCAGCAGCTTCATCTCATGAAACGCGATAATTCCTTCTCCCTAATTTTTTCTGGAAAAATAGGATTTTATAGCGTCAGTTTTAGGGTCTGCAGGGCCACCAGGTGGGGACAACCCACCTAGGGGCGCCTGCAGGGGGTGGCGCACCCTGGTGGGTCATGCCCACCCAGGTGCCCCCTTCGGTGGTTATTGGCTCCAGTATTTTTATTTATTTGTATAAAAATTCCTTGCAATGTTTCGTTCCAATCCAAGAACTTTTATTTTAGCACAAAAAACAACATTGTCGGTGTCAAAACCGGCGGATCTCGGGTAGGGGGTCCCGAACTGTGCATCTAGGCGGATGGTAACAGGAGGCAGGGAACACGATGTTTTACCCAGGTTTGGGCCCTCTTGATGGAGGTAAAACCCTACGTCCTGCTTGATTTATTCTTGATGATATGAGTATTACAAGAGTGGATCTACCATGAAATCGGAGAGGCTAAACCCTAGAAGCTAGCCTATGGTATGATTGTATGTTCTCCTACGGACTAAAACCCTCCGATTTATATAGACACCGGAGGGGGCTAGTGTTACACAAGGTCGGTTACAAAGGAGGAGATATACATATCCGTATTGCCTAGCTTGCCTTCCACGCCAAGTAGAGTCCCATCCGGACACGAGATGAAGTCTTCAATCTTGTATCTTCATAGTCCAACAGTCCGGCCAAAGGATATAATCCGGCTGTCTGGATACCCCCTAATCCAGGACTCTCTCAGTAGCCCCCGAACCAGGCTTCAATGACGATGAGTCCGGTGCGCAGTATTGTCTTCGGCATTGAAAGGCGGGTTCTTCTCCAATTTCAAGTGTTTGTAAGTAGTGTCCGTGCCCATAAATGTTGAACCTCTTGGCTTATGTGCCCAATAAGGGCTATCTCCCATGCGTCGAATGACTACGAGGCGCTAGGGCATTTTTACATTTGCCCCCCTAGCCAGATAAATAAATTGTCTATTAGAAGTATGGGGATCCTTAGATCCAATCCATACCATCCTCCCCCAGCGAGAATCCATCAGAGCGCATTTTGGGAAGATCCATTCCAGCATGGCCGACCTCCGCAGCTCCTCCTCCTGCCCCCGTAGCCCTAAGCTCGCTGATTGGGAGAGTTGTTCAGTCCCGCACAGTCGATTAGTTGAACTGCAGACTAAGGGATTTCTCCCTCCCGCGTATATGGTGCCTGTTCGAGCCAGGCTTGCCACCTACAATGGCGGGGAGCAAGCGGAGAGCCTTCCCTGTCCCTCTATGGGGGAACGGGTATGCCTTGTTCCTTATATACTAAGGGGACTCAGATTTCCAATTCATCCGTTCCTCCGCGGGCTCCTGGAGTTCTACGGCCTCCAATTACACAATTTCACCCCTGCCTCCCTTCTACACATCGCCGGCTATGTTGCTCTCTGCGAGTTGTTCCTGGGCTGCGAGGCTCACTTCGAGCTGTGGAAGAGGCTATTTTGCCTCGTCCCTCGCACACAGAGGGGGTTACTTTATCAAGTGGGCGGAGCCGAAATATGGCGCTTCGCCTATACCGGATACCTGTCCGGTACCCCGAAGAAGTCGTCCGAAGACTGGCTGTCGGTGTCAAAACCGGCGGATCTCGGGTAGGGGGTCCCGAACTGTGCGTCTAAGGCAGGTGGTAACAGGAGGCAGGGAACACGATGTTTTACCCAGGTTCGGGCCCTCTTGATGGAGGTAAAACCCTACGTCCTGCTTGATTAACATTGATGATATGGGTAGTACAAGAGTAGATCTACCACGAGATCAGAGAGGCTAAACCCTAGAAGCTAGCCTATGGTATGATTGTATGTTTGTATGTTGTCCTATGGACTAAAACCCTCCGGCTTATATAGACACTGGAAAGGGCTAGGGTTACACAAGGTCGGTTACAAAGGAGGAGATACACATATCTGTATTGCCTAGCTTGCCTTCCACGCCAAGTAGAGTCCCATCCGGACACGAGACGAAGTCTTCAATCTTGTATCTTCATAGTCTAACAGTCTGGCCGAAAGATATAGTCTGACTGTCCGGAGACCCCCTAATCCAGGACTCCCTCAGTAGCCCCTGAACCAGGCTTCAATGACGATGAGTCCGGTGCGCAGTATTGTCTTCGGCATTGCAAGGTGGGTTCCTCCTCCGAATACACCACGGAAGAATTTGAATACAAGGATAGTGTCTGACCCTGCAAAATAAGTTCCACATACCATCATAGAGAGAATAATATTTCCACAAATCTTAATCTGCTGACATTATGCCATGGCTCGGTGATTATTCGAATCATTTTTCTTCAACCAGCTCCACACATAACGCGAGGCGGTTTCTTGACATGTCTTGTCAAAGCAGAGATCGTGTTCCCCTAATTACGGGATTCTCATCAATATGGTCATGGGTAACCCAACTGTGTCTAGGACTCCTAGATTATAGGCAAGTCCCAAACGGCTATAGAGAGGATGCTTGATATTCAACCTCTTTATAAAGGGACAAGGCTTTTACTTTTTTCCCTCCCGTGCTCAATCGAATCCTTCCCCCGCCTCGAGTTCTAACACCCAAAGCCCAGGTCAGGTGCTTCGGACCTTCAATCATGTCCAGATCTAGCCTTCAAGGCCGGTGGATGCCCTCCTCCGTTACGGAAGAAGATATCAAGAAGTTGAGGGCGGCCAGATACCTGACCGCTGAGGTTTTGCATCGGCTACCTACCCGAGGGCAGGTCATCCCTACTCCTGAACCCAATGAAGACATCGTGTTCATATCCCACTTCCTCCAAGGTCTAGGCCTCACTCTGGATCCCTTCGTTAGGGGGTTGATGTTTTATTAAGGGCTAGATTTCCATGATCTAGCCCTGGACTCCTTTCTCCACATCTCGGCATTTATTGTCGTGTGTGAGGCCTTCCTCCGCATTGCCCCTCACTTTGGCCTATGGCTCAAGACCTTTGACGTGAAGCCGAAGACGGTCGAAGGGCAATATGTAGCGTGCGGAGGCGCATTAATAAGCAAGATAGCAGGAGCTCCGTGGCTAAAAGGTTCCTTTCTAGAGGTGTCCGGATTATGGCAACGGGAGTGGTTTTACATCACAGCTCCCAGAAGTGCCATGTGGGCGGCTGCCCCTGCTTTCCGCTCAGGCCCTCCACCATAACTGATGTCATGGATTAGCAGAGGGCTGAGCTGGGGTCCAGCCAAGGATGTGCTTGTACTACAGAGCCGCATTCAAGATCTCTTCGGAGGAGATTTTAGTTTGATTATGGTAATGCAAGTCATGCTGGTTCGACGAATCTAGCCATGCAAACGCCGGCCCCTCCGCATGTGGGAGTTCAACCCAGAAGGACCGCGCACTATTCAGAATTTGCTCGGCCTGACGCACGAGGAGATGTATAAATCATTCTTCGGACCCCAAATAGAGTGTCCGGATACTACCGAAGATGTGGGCCTGAGCAGCAACCATACCGCCGACCAAGTAAGTAATCCTCTAGCCGAACACATCGTCTATCATTTATCATGACGTCATTTTGAGAAATTGCTCTTTGACCAGGACTGGCTATCAAAGGTGAAGATGATTCGGTGTTCGGCCCCCCTTCCTGAGGGTTTGGAAAATCCGGTACTGGAAAAGATGCTCGAGGTAGCACCTTGCCCAAAGCCCTCACAGGAAGATAAAGGGGGGAATAAAGAGGGCGAAAGCGGGCCTCGACCGCTACCTATTCCGACCGATGGAACGGGCGCCTCCGTGAGGGAGGATAACCAAGGGGAGGAATCTGACATTCTCTCACCCCGGGGAAGGAAAAGGACTACCCCTGAAGATTCGGAAACCAAGGTTTCCAAGCGGGAGAAGAAGTCTCCACCAGAGGGTCCTACCTTGGAGGGTGCTCTTGCCACACAAAGTCCGCGCGGGGATCTACCCTCTAACGAGCTGTAAGTAATCAAAAATTACTTTAATAGTGGAGATATACTACCTTACCTGTGAGGAAAATAACCGAAGCGTTTATCTTGCAGTTCAGATCTTAGCCCTTCTCAGCAGAGCTCGTCTTCGAGGGATCTTCTTCCGGAGATGATGGAGAGTGAAACGCCTCCCCCGGACTCCCCCTCTCAAGAAGCGGGTGACCTTGAAGTGTCGTCACGGAAGGCCTCTCCGAATCCAGTGAGGTCAGAAGATAATCCTATAGTCACCTGAAGTCCCCAGCGTCCGGCTCTTGAAGAGAGCAAACAAAAGAGTCTGGCACCATTTGGTATGAGGTCGCACGTGCTGAGGGAGTTGTTGGAGCGAGCAGCCATCTCAGAAGAACACCGTATGTTAATGGGTATGATGATGGAAAGAATTTCGTCCACTGAAAGCGATGCATGAAGCCTTTATGAGTCTACTGACGGGCTTTGAGGTACGTGAAATGATATACTTTTTGATAGTACAACACATTTTTAGGTGTGCCCTGTGTAGATAGTAGCCCCTGAGACTCTGGTTGTCGTCGAGAATGGCGGCAAACAGAGGATCGTAGTCCCAGGTAATAACCAAACCGCCTTTATGTGCAGGTGGTGGAAGCTCCGGTGGCTAGCCGGATTAATGAGTTTGCCGAACTAAAGCGGCAACTGGATGCGGCAGATGCCGACATCGAGCTTGTTAACAAGCGGCTTGACGAGGCACAGGGTAAGTAATGTTTTCTGGTGAATGTCACATAGTAAGAGCAGCATGATGCCAGTATCTTTAATATGTTGTGACTGCAGATGGAGATGCCACCATGGAGACCCTTCGGGCGGAGCTTGCCCGAGCCAAAGAACAAGCTAGAAGTAGTAATGCGGCTCCTATGAAGGCGGTCGAAGAGTTAAGAGCCGAGAAGGCCGCGCATTGTGAGAGCAAGGAGAAGATGGCCAAGATTGCCGTAAAGTTAAAAAACACTGCCGACCGTTGCCAGTTCCTTGAAGAAGAGAACCGAGCGAAGGCAACGGACCTTGAAAAGGCCACGGTGTCGACCAAAGACACCCGCTCTGTTATGAGGGCGAAGAAGGAGGAGCTGCGTGAAGCCGGGGATATTGCGGATGGGAAGCCCTTTCTGCTGCGGAGGAAGTTCGGAGATCCGCGGTATGCCCCTCTAGATCGGCTGTGGAGTTCGGCAGACGCATATATGGACTTGGCAGCGAGCGCTGTCGATGCAGTCGAATACTTTCGAGATCAAACAGATCGTGAAGTGGACAAGTTGTTCTGGTCGCAATTTAACATTCCAGAGCGTCCGCTTCCCTTGACTGGTCAGCTAGCCGAATGGGCCGAACTCAATAGATTGTCCGGACTTGCCATGAGGTCCGTCGTAGATCATCTGTGGCCAGAGAAGCCAAAGCCGAACAACTATTTCAGCTTAGTGCAGCAGTTCCTTGGTGTGGTGACGCGCATCAATGCGATGAAGAGGTCGGCATGCATAAAAGGCTCGCGGATGGCCCTTGCCCGTGTCAAAGCATATTGGGTGGAGATGGATGCTACCACTGTTGCGGCGCAGGGTTCGGCCATAGCCCGAGTGGCTGCCAAGCACTATTTTGATGAAGTTCTTGAGGGTGCTCGTTTGATAGAGGCCCAGTGCTCGAAGAATATTATGTTTGAGTGACATGTGCTCCCATTGTAAACACAATGTTTTATGAAATTTATTAAGGCTGTATTTATACTTTTGCCTGAAAGTAATATGATGCCTCCTATGTGGCCGTTTATGTATGTATGTATATAACCTGAAAGATTGCAGTCGTCGGCTTCAACCCCCACGCATATAATGCGGAGGTGCTCGCAGAAGACGCGTGTTCACACTTAACCCAACGTCTTGGTCCTATTAAGGAGATGATAGCACAGCGAACGAGGCAACCGGACTATAATGCTTTAACACTTTCACTTAGCCATAGGAGTTTGACGGTGGGGCTACTATATAGCCCCTGGTGGCTCCGCACTCTCCCGAATTCAGGGTGCGTATATGCCTGGCCGGGAAATGGCCCTTCATTAAGGCGGAGGAATTCTAACATTCTGATAGGTCATCGAGTGGTTGACCAGTCTCGCGCTATATCATGATAGTCAGTTTTCGGCTTTCTCTACTGAGGTGCTCGTCCGGATGAACCAGGGCACAATCGCAGTAGTTCTCCTGGTGCTGCCTTAGCCGATAGAGCGGAACGAAAGGCACCAAAACACAGGAGCTGGGCAAACCCAACATTTGACCACAGATATGATTTAGAGCTGATGCATATAAGGCCAAACTCACGACGCCGAACACTCCCAAAGGTATTCGGTCTTTATGGTATAAACCGGGCATAAATAGTGCCCTTTGTAAGAAGCCCCTTGTGTCCAGGTATGTGCATTATTCTGACATGGCCACATGCCAAGACGTCAGCATCCTTCTCAATTGTACTGAGAATCTGAGGGATGTGTATCAACAAGAGACGGTAAAAAAGGTTTACGCAGGGTCTTAATCTAAAAAGAATTCTTGAAACAGGTCCCTACTGCACATCTGTGTCTGTGTCTCTGTTGTGCCATATCCTGGACGGGTGTAGCATGATGGTCATCTGTAAAAGAGAGAAACTTAGGTGAAAAAGTTGTCGTGCAAAAAGGTAGGTTTAAAGAAACCATGTACAGTTCAAGATGAGTAAAAATTGCCACTTGTCTACGCGCGTTGAGCCCCTTGTATTTGTAATAGGGGTGTGGCCATCAAACCTGTATGAACTACATGTAGCTGCGCCGGACTCGTTTAACCGTGTACATGGTCTTGACGACCTATCAAATGCTTTAGTTGGTGAGGCCGTTCTTAGTGTGCGGCTGCCAAGGCAGATGCACTCTCTTCGGCGCGCAAGGATCGCTCAATATTTCCATTCACTGTAATGATGCCACGTGGACCGAGCATCTTAAGCGTGAGGGAAGCATAATGTGGTATTGCATTAAAGAGAGCGAAAGCTTCGCGTCCAAGTAGTGCTTGATAGCCACTTTGGAACGGAGCAATGTGGAAGGTTAAATTTTCGCTACGGAGGTTATCGGGGAAGCCGAATATAACCTCTAGTAGCAGGGAGCCCGTGCAATGAGCCCCTGGGCCCGGTGTTACTCCTTTAAAGGTAGTATTGCTATGGAGAATTTTCGTTGGGTCTATCCCCATTTTGCGGATTATGTCCTGATATATCAGGTTTAGACTGCTGCCACCTTCTATGAGGACTTGTGTGAAGAGGTATCCGTCAATTATTGGGTCTAATACCAAGGCAGCCCATCTTGCACGCCGGATACTTGCTGAGTAATCCCGATGGTAAAAAGTGATCGGTTGAGACGACCAGTGGTAGGACTCCGCGGTGATAGGCCCTTGGGCGTATTTCTCTGGGAGTTCCGCTTTGTTTCTCCCCTTGATCACATGTAACACGTTTACTGTTTTGATTTCTGGTGGAAATTTCTTTTGTTCCCCAGTGTCTTGCTTGAGAGGCTCATCCTCGTCTTCGCTTCGTGTATCGTCCCCCTTGTGTACGGCGTTGAGCTTGCCGGACTGCTTGAAGACCCAACATTCTCTGTGGGTATGATTAGCGGGTTTACCAGGGGTGCTATGGATCTGACATATTTGGTCCAGAATTTTGTTTAAGCTGGACAGTTCATCTCTGCTGCCTTTAGAGGGCGGCTTTTGCTGACCTGGCCGAGAGCTTCTGAATCCAGCGTTTACTGCCGTGCTCTTCGGGTTGTATTCTTTATTCCGGCGCGTATTATTTTTGCTGCATCGTGATTTCCCATTTCCATCCCTAACTTCGGATGTACTTGGGTCGCTGGTGCTGCATCTGGCTAGCCAACTATCCTCACCCGCGCAAAAGCGGGTCATGAGGCTTGTTAATGCTGCCATTGTTCTCGGCTTTTCTTGGCCGAGGTGTCTGGCAAGCCATACATCGCGGATGTTATGCTTAAAAGCTGCCAAGGCTTCGGCGTCCGGACAGTCGACTATTTGGTTCTTTTTAGTAAGAAACCTGTTCCAAAGCTTTCGGGCTGACTCTCCGGGTTGTTGAGTTATATGACTCAAATCATCCGCGTCTGGAGGTTGGACATAAGTCCCTTGAAAAATTGCCCGAAAAGCGTCTTCGAGCTCTTCCCAGCTTCCAATGGAGCTTTCGGGGAGGCTTTTAAGCCAGTGCCGAGCTGGCCCTTTGAGTTTGAGGGGTAAATACTTAATGGCATGGAGATCATCTCCTCGAGCCATATAGATATGGAGGATATAGTCCTCAATCCAGACCCTTGGGTCTGTTGTTCCGTCGTATGCCTCTATGTTTACGGGTTTGAATCCCTCTGGAAATTCATGGTCCAGCACCTCGTTGGTGAAACATAGGGGGTGTGCGGCACCCCTGTATCTGGGTGTGCCGCGTTGTTCGGATGTTTGTTGTGTTGCATCGTATGCTGGAGCATGCTTGCATGGTCCATAGATGGATCTGGTTGCACCGTCCTTTTGATGCGAGCCCTCGCGTGGATCGTGTATTGGCTTATGTGCGGCGTTGTTTGCCGCTCTATGTTGGCCATGAGGTCGTCTATCCGGCTAGATGGCCGTTTTAATTTTTGGTTGCGGAGGATCTAAGGCCTCCTCATCGAATTCAGGTAGCAACCTCCGCTTCGGGTAGCTCTTGGTGGGGCGATTACCGCCGTACTTTGCTGCTGTGTTGAGTACTTTACTCCATCTGATTTGGAGTGTATCTTGCGCAGCCTTGAGCCTTTGCTTCTGCTTTTTTAGACTCCTCGCAGTAGCAACAAGCTTTTGATGGGCATTATGTTGCTCCGGGTGTCTGTCCGGTGTGATGTCATCCGGACTATTATCTTTGACAGAATCGCGTTGTTCGGTTTGATTCTCCGTGTTGTCATGGTCCGGCAATGGTTCACCCTGCTCTAACGCTGGGTCTGTATGATCGTTGTTTCTGCCGAGGCGGGATTTGGGGCGGCGCTTACGCCGCTGCTTTGACTGCTTCTCGAGAGGACAACCCTTCGTTGCGTCCTTCCGTTCCTCGTCGTCGTCTTCTTTTGGTGTGTCCACCATGTATACATCATGTGATGAAGTGGGCGTCCAGTGCCCTTTGGGCAATGGTTCCTGTTCGTCTCCTGCATCATCGTCCATATCGTCGATGTCTTCGGAGTCGAAGTCGAGCATGTCGGTTAAGTCATCGATAGTGGCTACTAAGTGGGTGGTGGGTGGGCGGCGAATTTCTGTGTCATCCGCATCCCAATTAATCCTGTCGGACATAGTTCGGCCAGGACTCTCCTGACAAGGAGAGAGACTTTAGTGAACTTAGTATGTCGCCGAAGGGCGAGTGCTGAAAGATATCCGCGGAGGTAAACTCCCTGATCGGCGCCCAACCGGATTCGATAGGAACGGGCGCAGGCGGTTCGGAGTCCATGGCCGGAGAAGTATCCGGCAGTTTAACAACACGGCTCTCGTGAAGGGTAAGGTCGATATTCGGCTCGATCGCCGCTGAGGATAAGGCCTCCATGGCGGGGTCCATCCACCCGTCCATGGACGGCGCAACTAGCTCCGAATTAAAGGTCGGAGCGACTGTCGGTGCGATTTCTTGAACACTGTCCGATGGCAGAGCTAAATCATACTCATCGTGACCGCGTGACGCACAAGGCAGAGGCTCGAATCCGTCAAAGATCAAGTCTCCGCGGATATCGGCTGTGTAGTTTAAGCTTCCAAACCTGACCTGGTGGCCAGGGGCATAACTTTCAATCTGCTCCAGACGGCCAAGCGAGTTGGCCCGCAGTGCAAAGCCGCCGAACACAAAAATCTGTCCGGGGAGAAAAGTCTCACCCTGGACTGCATCGCTATCAATGATTGCAGGAGCCATCAAGCCTAACGGTGATGACACAGAGGAACTCTCAATGAAAGCACCAATGTCGGTGTCAAAACCAACGGATCTCGGGTAGGGGGTCCCGAACTGTGCGTCTAAGGCAGATGGTAACAGGAGGCAGGGAACACGATGTTTTACCCAGGTTCGGGCCCTCTTGATGGAGGTAAAACCCTACGTCTTGCTTGATTAATATTGATGATATGGGTAGTACAAGAGTAGATCTACCATGAGAGCAGAGAGGCTAAACCCTAGAAGCTAGCCTATGGTATGATTGTATGTTTGTATGTTGTCCTACGGATTAAAACCCTCCGGCTTATATAGACACCGAAAAGGGCTAGGGTTACACAAGGTCGGTTACAAAGGAGGAGATACACATATCCGTATTGCCTAGCTTGCCTTCCACGCCAAGTAGAGTCCCATCCGGACACGAGATGAAGTCTTCAATCTTGTATCTTCATAGTCTAACAGTCCGGCCAAAAGATATAGTCCGGCTGTCCGGAGACCCCCTAATCCAGGACTCCCTCACTGGCCATCAGAATGGTCTTATATGGAGGACGTTCCCCTTCCGGACCCTGTTCGGCGGGGTCTTCCTGATTTCAATAATGCTCCTCTGAAGAAGCGCCGAAGTTGGCGTCCACGGAGCCCCCAGGCGGAAGACAACAGAGAAGTCCTCTATCTGATGAACCGGATCAAAGCACTGGCTCAATCAGGATTGACAATAATCGAAGTTATGTCAATTTGCCTAATGCGGGGAGTGCAACCACTTCAATATCGTGGGCACCCCTTGTGGTGTTATATCGGGGCGGATGACGCCACCCGCTGCGGGCGTAAGGTTCCGGACGATGCTGCCGCTCTAGCGAAAATTCTGTCCGAACTATTCAAGGGTGAGAAAGAGGAGTTCACACGCATCAAGCCACGGGATGGATTCTCCATGTACAATCCTCCAAGCTGGGTAAGTTATATCTCCCTGCTCCCATTGTTCCCGCATTCTTTGTCGTAAGTATTCACCTTGCCATTTTGCGGCAGGAACTGCGAAAAGCCATAAAGGAGGTCAGCAGCCCTTCTCCACAACCAGAGGACCCCGACCGGGCCCTCGACTCTGGACTTGAAGAAGATTCTATTATATTCGTGGATCTGATAGACCGGCAGTTCTATCAGTTAAGCTGCGACGATGCCATGGTGGCCATTACGGCCGACTATCCCAGACTGCTCCCCGCATCGCAAGTAAGAAAAACCAAAAATCCCAACTCCAAAACTAGGATCCTCTTTTAGGCACTTCACCGACCATATACACCTGGCATTTTTATAGCGAAGGCATTCGGGACGCCCTGCCGAACCCGCAGCAACGCGCCAACAGGAGGCACCGAGGCCGGGTAGGCCAAAAAAGAAGGCGGTCAGGACGGAGACGCCGGCGCAAAGGTATAACAAACCCCGCTTCGTGGTTGTCATCTTTCTCGAAATGTAATGACGCCCGTGTTTCTTTAACAGAAAAAACGCTCGCCGGAATATGTCCGGCGATATTGCCAATCACGCTTCCACCAGTCGGGCGCCAGGACCGGACATGGAGGCAGAAGCCGATATGGGGCAGGCGCCAGATAATCCCCCTACAGAGGATGCAGATAGATTATCCGCTACAAACTCAGAAGTGGAAAGCGCCATGAATCATAGGCGCCACCGGGCCGTACTCCGTGACGCTTGTTTCTCACTAGAGGTGTTTGATGCCTTCAATTCTGGAGAGGCGTACCCCCGTGCCGCTCAAGATGGTCTAGCCAGAGCCACGGATCAGTATGTAAAGGATGTACGGGTGAGTAAACCTGGTGATTTATATGTATTAGTAGCCCCTGAGACTTGAAGCAGTTGGCAGAACTGATTTAAGGATCATCTCCATTGTGCAGGTTCTTACAGAGAAGAATACTAGGCTGTCACAGGAGCTAGAGGAATGCAAGACCCAACTACGGGCTGCTGTGGCCGCCTTACAGGAACCGAAAAAGTCACCTGCTGGTAATATTTACTTTAAAGAATGATGGTTACCATATAACGTGCGGCATGGCTGCAGATCTAACAACTGATGTTGCAGATGAATCCGAAGAGAATCCGGAGAACCAACATGTTATGCGATAGCTAGAGGCTGGCAAACGCGTGCTGGCTGAGGTTAGGCGGGAGAAAAACAATCTCCAAGACGCCAATATTAAGCTGAACATGGAACTAAAAGACGTTCGTGGCCAGCTTGTGGACTCCGAGAAGGAGAATAAGCGGCTTCGGCGCGGCATTTTCAGTAAGTGCTTGAACGAATCCTTTTAAAGGTGTTCGGCGAAGAAGCCGACTAACAGTGTTATGTCTATAGGTATGCTGACGGGTCGTCCCGCGGAGGAAATGCCCAGGTCTGCGGGTGATCTTCTGTCCGAGCTGTCACATCTACATGAACAAGTTCGGCAGGTGATGCAGGGTGTTGCCCAGGCCTTTTGGCCGTCCGTCTCCCTGCCAGAGGGCGTTGCCGAGCTTGCGTAGAAGCGGCGGATCTCGGGTAGGGGTCCCAAACTGTGCTTTTAGGCGGATGGTAACAGGAGGCAGGGAACATGATGTTTTACCCAGGTTCGGGCCCTCTTGATGGAGGTAAAACCCTACGTCCAGCTTGATTCATTCTTGATGATATGAGTATTAAAAGAGTTGATCTACCACGAGATCTGAGAGGCTAAACCCTAGAAGCTAGCCTATGGTATGATTGTATGTTGTCCTACGGACTAAAACCCTCCGGTTTATATAGACACCGGAGCGGGCTAGGGTTACACAAGGTCGGTTACAAAGGAGGAGATATACATATCCGTATTGCCTAGCTTGGCTTCCACGCCAAGTAGAGTCCCATCCGGACACGAGACGAAGTCTTCAATCTTGTATCTTCATAGTCCAACAGTCCGGCCAAAGGATATAATCCGGCTGTCCGGATACCCCCTAATCCAGGACTCCCTCAAACACCATGGTAGTTTTGCTGAAAACAGCGTCACTCTGGGTTATCTTCATTCAAATCATGCAAATTAGAGTCCAAAACAAGAGGAAAAGCATTAGTAAAAGTAGATATGACTGAGACGTACCAGTCTACTAGATTGGTTAGGTGTCACTTGGGAGCCTTCAAGATTGTGGAGTTGAACCAAGGAGTTTGTAAGGGCAAGGAGATCACCTACTTCATGAAGATCTACCTAATGAGGCAGTCCTTCATGGGCGTAAGCCATGGTGGAATAGGCAAGCTTGCTTCTTCGTGGACCCTTCGTGGACTCGCACAACTGTTACCCTCCGTGGGTTGAAGCCTCCATCAACGTTGACGTACGATAGCATCACCTATCGGAACCATGCCAAAAATATCGTGTCTTTTTTGTGTTTGAAATATGCAATCCCTTATTTATATTCATATGCAAAGTCTTTACTTTCCGTTACACAACTCTTAGACTTGCATGTGTAGGGTGTACTTGACTTGGTAGAATTGCTCAAACTTGCCTACAACTAAAATTAGGATAAGTTTTTATTTGGTCAAGTAGTCTAATCACCCCCTTTAGACATACTTTAGATCCTACGAGTGGTATCAGAGCTTTAGTCTCCATTGCATTGGTTTCACAACCTAGGAGAGAATGGCGTCTAGTAAGGGAAATTATCACCGTGGAGGTCCATATTTTGATGGTACAAACTTTGCTAGTTGGAATCATAAGATGAAAATGCATATTCTTGGTCATAATCCTACCGTTTGGGCTGTTGTTCATGTTTTCTTGCAAGGTGAATTCTTTGAGGATGGTAAAGAACCTGATCATGAAGCAACCGCGAAAGAATTGAAGATGTTGCAATACAATGCTCAAGCACGTGACATTCTCTTCAACGCTTTCTGAACCGAGGAGTTCAACAAGATTAGCGTCCTTGAGAATGCAAAGGAATTTGGGAAGGAATCTATCAAGGTATCTAAGTTGGATGTGCTTCAAAGTCAACTTGACAAGTTCAAGATGAAAGATGGTGAAGGAGTCACTGAAATGTACTCTAGTCTTCCTTTCATCACGGGTGATATTGACGGCTTAGGAAGTGAAGAGATGACCAACAAATTCATCATCTAAGAGCCTTGGATGGAAAATATTATACCTTGCGCACATTCATCCAAATGATGCCCAATTACAAAGATCCCAAGCCCACGGAAGTCAATGGTAGGATTGTTGCTCATGAGATACCACTCAAGGATAAGAAGGAGCTCCACAACAATTCAAGTGGTGCATACAAAGCCTCAAGTGATGCCCCTACAACATCAAGTTACAAGATAGTATCCAATGAGGAGATAAGCCTAATGGTGAAGAACTTCAACAAGTTCTACGAGAATAAAAGCAAAGAGAGAAGCTCCAACTCAAGACACTACGGGAAAAGATCATCAAGTCATGACCATAATTGCTGTAATTGTGGAAGACCCGAACACTAATCAAATGAGTGTATGGCACCTTACAAGAAAAGAGAAGATTCACCTAGAAGAAAGAGTAGAAGAGCTGAATCACCTCATAGAGAGAGGAGGAGTAGAGATGATCGCTATGAATGAAGACCTTCTAGAGGAAACTAGGATTAGGAAAGGAAGGACAAGTCAACTAAGCGCTACTCTAGAAGATGACATAAAGCTCATGTTTGTGAATGGGTTTTCGGCTCCAACTCCGACAACCACTTCAAGAAGTTATCACTCCCACTCCGTCTATAGTCAATATGAAGGTGTTGTCGGACTTGCTCTCGTATCCTCCAACTCCCATGACATATTTGATTCACGAAATGAAGGAATTGGAAGATGCATCATGGCTAAAGTCCCCAAGGTATCACACCCTGAGTGATGTTGTCCTGGACTAGGGGTACCAACCTAGTCGGCCCACAGTCCACTGGCTGAGCTTATAGGCCCTAATTCTCATAAGTAAGGACTCCAGATGTTGGGGAACGCAGTATTTCAAAAAAATTCCTACGATCACGCAAGATCTATCTAGGAGATGCATAGCAACGAGAGGGGAAGAATATGTATACGTACCCTCGTAGACCGAAGGCAGAAGCGTTATGAAATGCGGTTGATGTAGTCGAACGTCTTCACGATCCAACCGATCAAGTACCGAACACATGACACCTTCGCGATCTGCACACAGTCAGCTCGGTGACGTCCCTCGTACTCTTGATCCAGTTGAGGCTGAGGGAGAGTTTCATCAACACGACATCGTGATGACGGTGATGATGAAGTTACCGACGCAGGGCTTCGCCTAAGCACTACAACGATATGACCGAAGTGGAATTCTATGGAGGGGGGTACCGCACACGACTAAACAATCAACTTGTGTGTCTATGGGGTGCCCCCTACCCCGTATATAAAGGAGTGGAGGAGGGTAGGGCCGGCCCTCTCATGGCGCGCCCAAGGGAGGAGTCCTACTCCTAGTAGGAGTATGTTTCGCCCCTTCCATAGTTGGAGTAGGAGATGAAGGAAGAGGGAGAGGGAGAGAAGGAAAGGGGAGTCGGCCCCCCTCCCAATTCGGATTGGGCTTGGGGGGCGCCCCCACCTTGGCCGCCTCCTCCTCTCTCCCACTAAGTCCCAATAAGGCCCATTGACTCCCCGGGGGGTTCTGGTAACCTCCTGGTACTCCGGAAAATGCCAGAATTTGTCCAGAAACATTCTGGTGTCCAAACATAGCCTTCCAATATATCGATCTTTATGTCTCGACCATTTAGAGACTCCTCTTCATGTTCGTGATCACATTCGGGACTCCGAACTACCTTAGGTACATCAAAACACATGAACTCATAATATCGATCGTCATCGAACGTTAAGCGTGCGGACCCTACGGGTTCGAGAACTATGTAGACATGACCGAGACTCATCTCCGGTTAATAAACAATAGCGGAACCTAGATGCTCATATTGGTTCCTACATATTCTATGAAGATCTTTATCGGTCAAACCGCATAACAGCATACGTTGTTCCCTTTGTCATCGGTATGTTACTTGCCCGAGATTCGATTGTCGGTATCTCAATACCTAGTTTAATCTCGTTACAGGCAAGTCTCTTTACTCGTTCCCTAATGCATCATCCTGCAACTAACTCATTAGTCACATTGCTTGCAAGGCTTATAGTGATGTGCATTACCGAGAGGGCCCAGAGATACTTCTCCGATACACGGAGTGACAAATCCTAATCTTGATCTATGCCAACTCAACAAACACCATCGGAGACACCTGTAGAGCATCTTTATAATCACCCAGTTATGTTGTGATGTTTGATAGCACACTAAGTGTTCTCGGTATTCGGGAGTTGCATAATCTCATCGTCATAGGAACATGTATAAGTTATCGAGAAAGCAATAGCAATAAACTAAACGATCATAGTGCTGAGCTAACGGATGGGTCAAGTCAATCACATCATTCTCTAATGATGTGATCCGTTTCATCAAATGACAACTCTTGTCCATGGCTAGGAAACTTAACCATCTTTGATTAACGAGCTAGTCAAGTAGAGGCATACTAGTGACACTCTGTTTGTGTATGTATTACACATGTACTAAGTTTCCGGTTAATACAATTCTAGCATGAATAATAAACATTTATCATGATATAAGGAAATATAAATAACAACTTTATTATTGCCTCTAGGGCATATTTCCTTCAGTCTCCCATTTGCACTAGAGTCAATAATCTAGATTACATAGTAATGATTCTAACACCCATGGAGTCTTGGTGCTGATCATGTTTTGCTCGTGAGAGAGGCCTAGTCAACGGATCTGCAACATTCAGATACGTATGTATCTTGCAAATCTCTATGTCTCCCTCCTTGACTTGATCACGGATGGAATTGAAGCGTCTCTTGATGTGCTTGGTTCTCTTGTGAAATCTGGATTCCTTTGCGAAGGCAATTGCAACAGTATTGTCACAAAAGATTTTCATTGGACCCGATGCGCTAGGTATGACACCTAGATCGTATATGAACTCCTTCATCCAGACTCCTTCATTTGCTGCTTCCGAAGCAGCTATGTACTTCGCTTCGCACGTAGATCCCGCCACAACGCTCTTCTTGGAACTGCACCAACTGACAGCTCCACCATTCAATAAAAATACGTATTTGGTTCGTGACTTAGAGTCATCCGGGTCAGTGTCGAAGCTTGTATCGACATAACCGTTTACGACGAGCTCTTTGTCACCTCCATAAACGAGAAACATATCCTTAGTCCTTTTTAGGTATTTCAGGATATTCTTGACCGCTCTCCAGTGAGCCACTCCTGGATTACTTTGGTACCTCCCTGCTAAACTAATAGCAAGGCACACATCAGGTCTGGTACACAGCATTTCATACATGATAGAACCTATGGCTGAAGCATAGGGAATGACTTTCATTTTCTTTCTATCTTCTGCAGTGGTCGGTATTGGGGAACGTTGTAGAAATTCAAAAAAATTCTATGTGTCACCAAGATCTATCTATGGAGAAACCAGCAACGAGGGGAAGGAGAGTGCATCTACATACCCTTGTAGATCGCTATGCGGAAGCGTTCAAGAGAACGGGGTTGAAGGAGTCGTACTCGTCATGATCCAAATCACCGGAGATCCTAGTGCCGAACGGACGGCACCTTCGCGTTCAACACACGTACAGCCCAGTGACGTCTCCCATGCCTTGATCCAGCAAGGAGAGAGGGAGAGGTTGAGGAAGACTCCATCCAGCAGCAGCACAATGGCGTGGTGGTGGTGGAGGAGCGTGGTACTCCAGCAGGGCTTCGCCAAGCACCGCAAGAGACGAGGAGGAGAGAGGTAGGGCCGCGCCAGGGAGAGATCAAATTGTGTTCTTTTGGGCAGCCCCAAACCTCAACTATTTATAGGAGGAGGGGAGGAGGGTGTGCCCCCTCTAGGGTTCCCACCCCTAGGGGGGCGGCAGCCCTAGATGGGTTTGAGGGGGGCGGCCAAGAGGGGGAGAGGGGGGCGCGCCCTAGGGTGGGCCTTAGGCCCATCTGCGCCTAGGGTTTCCCCTTCTCCTCCTAGCTGCGCCTTGGGCCTTGTGGGAGGCGCACCAGCCCACTCAGGGGCTGGTCCCTTCCCACTCTTGGCCCATGCAAGCCTCCGGGGCTGGTGGCCCCACTTGGTGGACCCCCAGGACCCTCCCGGTGGTCCCGGTACGTTACCGAAAAAACCCGAAACTTTTCCGGTGGCCAAAACAGGACTTCCCATATATAAATCTTTACCTCCGAACCATTCCGGAACTCCTCTTGACGTCCGGGATCTCATCCGGGACCCCGAACAACATTAGGTAACCACATACAAACTTCCTTTATAACCCTAGCGTCATCGAACCTTAAGTGTGTAGACCCTACGGGTTCGGGAACCATGCAGACATGACCGAGACGTTCTCCGGTCAATAACCAACAGCGGGATCTGGATACCCATGTTGGTTCCCACATGTTCCACGATGATCTCATCGGATGAACCACGATGTCGAGGATTCGATCAATCCCGTATACAATTCCCTTTGTCTAGCGGTACGATACTTGCCCGAGATTCGTTCCTCGGTATCCCGATACCTTGTTCAATCTTGTTACTGGCAAGTCTCTTTACTCGTTCCGTAACACATCATCTCGTGATCAACTCCTTGATCACATTGTGCACATTATGATGATGTCCTACCGAGTGGGCCCAGAGATACCTCTCCGTCACACGGAGTGACAAATCCCAGTCTCGATTCGTGCCAACCCAACAGACACTTTCGGAGATACCTGTAGTGTACCTTTATAGCCACCCAGTTACATTGTGACTTTGGCACACCCAAAGTATTCCTACGGTATCCGGGAGTTGCACAATCTCATGGTCTAAGGAAATGATACATGACATTAGAAAAGCTTTAGCATACGAACTACACCATCTTTGTGCTAGGCTTAGGACTGGGTCTTGTCCATCACATCATTCTCCTAATGATGTGATCCCATTATCAACGACATCCAATGTCCATGGTCAGGAAATCGTAACCATCTATTGATCAACGAGCTAGTCAACTAGAGGCTTACTAGGGACATGGTGTTGTCTATGTATCCACACATGTATCTGAGTTTCCTATCAATACAATTATAGCATGGATAATAAACGATTATCATGAACAAGGAAATATAATAATAACCAATTTATTATTGCCTCTAGGGCATATTTCCAACAGTCGGGCATTGAGTCTGACCAACTTCACACCTTGTAGCACAGGCAAGAAACCTTTCTTTGCTTGATCCATTTGGAACTTCTTCAAAACTTTATCAAGGTATGTGCTTTGTGAAAGTCCAATTAAGCGTCTTGATCCATCTCTATAGATCTTGATGCCCAATATATAAGCAGCTTCACCGAGGTCTTTCATTGAAAAATTCTTATTCAAGTATCCTTTTATGCTATCCAAAAATATGTCATCCACATATAATATCAGAAATTCTATAGAGCTCCCACTCACTTTCTTGTAAATACAGGCTTCTCCAAAAGTCTGTATAAAACCATATGCTTTGATCACACTATCAAAGCGTATATTCCAACTCCGAGAGGCTTGCACCAGTCCATAAATGGATCGCTTGAGCTTGCACACTTTGTTAGCGCCTTTAGGATCGACAAAACCTTCTGGTGGCATCATATACAACTCTTCTTTAAGATATCCATTATGGAATGCAGTTTTGACATGCATTTGCCAAATTTCATAATCATAAAATGCGGCAATTGCTAACATGATTCGGACAGACTTAAGAATCGCTACGAGTGAGAAGGTCTCATTGTAGTCAACTCCTTGAACTTATCGAAAACCTTTCGCAACAAGTCGAGCTTTGTAGACAGTAATATTACTGTTGGCGTTAGTCTTCTTCTTCAAGATCCATTTATTTTCTATGGCTTGCTGATCATTGGGCAAGTCAACCAAACTCCGTACTTTGTTCTCATACATGGATCACATCTCAGATTTTATGGCCTCAAGCCATTTCATGGAATCTGGGCTCATCATCGCTTCTTCATAGTTCGTAGGTTCGTCATGATCAAGTAACATGACCTCCAGAATAGGATTACCGTACCACTCTGGTGCGGATCTTACTCTGGTTGACCTACGAGTTTCGGTAGTAACTTGATCTGAAGTTTCATGATCATCATCATTAGCTTCCTCACTAATTGATATAGGAATCACTGGAACTGATTTCTGTGATGAATGACTTTCCAATTCGGGAGAAGGTACAATTACCTCATCAAGTTCTAATTTCCTCCCACTCACTTCTTTTGAGAGAAACTCCTTCCCTAGAAAGGATCCATTCTTAGCAACGAATATCTTGCCATCGGATCTGTGATAGAAGGTGTACCCAACAGTCTCATTTGGGTATCCTATGAAGACACATTTCTCAGATTTGGGCTCGAGCTTATCAGGTTGAAGCTTTTTCACATAAGCATCGCAGCCCTAAACTTTAAGAAACGACAGCTTAGGTTTCTTGCCAAACCACAGTTCATATGGTGTAATCTCAATGGATTTAGAGAGTGCCCTATTTGACGTGAATGCAGCCGTCTCTAAAGCATAACCCCAAAATGATAGAGGTAAATCAGTAAGAGAAATCATAGATCGCACCATATATATCTAATAAAGTATAGTTACGACATTCAGACACACCATTACGCTGTTGTCGGGGGACTGATCCACGAACACCTATGGGACCGGCGGACCGAGTCCCTTTAGGTTCGGCGGGGGTGGAGGTCGCACGAAGAGCGGATCGAGGCGAAGCACACGAGCAGTTTACCCAGGTTCGGGCCGCACGGATGCGTAAAACCCTACTCTTGCTTTGTGGGTTGTATTGAGTTCTTGCTCGGGAGCGCGGAGTGCTACAGTACACACCAGCGGCTAACGAGACCGAGCCTGAGTGTTCTCTTTTTTCCCGAACCCCCCTCTACGTTGCACATGGGCCTCCTTTTATATGCTCAAGGGGTCACCGACAGGTGGCAACGGAGACAAAGGGTAAAATGGAAAGGTGCTGCAGTAGGTACAGCTACCTGCTATAGTGTATCATACCTAACCCTGACGGCAGGGGACAAGGGCATTAAATGCCCATCTGTGTCGCCTAAACAGTGCAAAAGGGGCCGTCAGGGACGCCACCGCTCGCCACGATGGCAATCTTGTCAGCGCCGCTCGCTACTACGCACCGCTGGCTGCACAGCCTCCCGCCACGCACGCCTGGAAGGCTCCTAGAGCGACACGTTGGTGGATGTGCTAGAGTGCGGGCACAGAGTGGTGGCTTGCCGCGGCAAGTGCCTTGCCGCGGTCGTTGTCTTGTCGCGTCCGGGAGTTTGTCGCTCACCGGGCCTTGCCGGGACGCGAGGCGCGCCGCGGCAAGTTCCTTGAGATGCCTTGTGAGGCCTTCCCGGCAAGCTCCTCTTGCCGGGGTCTTGTCTCCTTAAGCGCCTTGCCTTGGTTTGCCTTCCCGGCAAGCTCCTCTTGCCGGGGTCTTGTGGTGTCTTGGTTTGGATACTTTGTTCTTGAATGGCTCCAAAGGAACCACGAAGGACCTTGGCGGTCACCCGGCAAGCCTTGCCGCGGGATGCTGCGACTGCCCGTGCACAAGTTCAGGATACTAGGGTACCCCTACTCTAGTACACCGATAGGAGCCCCCGGGCCTGGGCCATACACGGTGCCGAGCGCTGTTGGGCCAGGCCCAAAACAGGGCACGGGCACGCCCGGCCTAGGTTACGTCGTATCTCTCTCCGTATCCACCGCGCCCTCCCCGAACGGTACGCGCTGAATGCGGCGTCGTGGGAGAGATCATGGGTGGTTTCTTTATTCGGAAATGCGGAACGTCCGCCCCCTCCCTCTTTATAAGCAGGGGAAACAGGGGTAGTTCGTCCATTCGCCCTTTGCTGCTCCAATCTCAAAAATCTCCGCCGTTCCCTCGTCTTCCCAAAGCCGAAAGAGAGCAGCGCTCCGCCCCCCATCGCCACCAGCACCACCAACACCGTCGGCCTCCTCCACCACTTCTGCCATGGCCCCAAAAGCCGACAAGGGGAAGGTCGTGAATTCGACCGAGGCGCAGCGGCTTGCGGCGCTACGAAAGGAGCGGGCAGTCTTCCCCCCCAAGCTTGCCGCGAGGGAGCTGAGGGAGAACTACTACCTCTTCTGGTCGACGGAGACACGAGCGCATCCGCGCACGAAGGTACTTCCCGCCGCCGCTTGGAAGAAGGCCCCAAACGGATACCATTTCTGTGCCTTGTTCTTCTACTGCGGGCTCTGCCCGCCTTTCTCTGAATTCTTCTGCGATATCATGAACACCTACGGGTTCCATCTCCTCGACTTCACCCCGAATGCCGTTCTGACCATGGCGGTTTTCGCACATCTCTGCGAAAACTTTGTCGGAGTCCATCCCAATGTAGCTCTCTTTCGCCACTTCTTTATACCCCGAGTAGAGAGAGGAGAGCCTTTATCTGGCGGAATCGCCTGGATCTCGAGGGCTGGCAAGAAGGAAACTTATCTGGAGGGGGAATTCCACGGCAAGTGGGAGGAGTGGAGAGCAGACTGGTGCTGGATTGACGAGGAGAACCCGCAGCCATTCACCACCCGGCGCCAAACCCCAGTAGCACGCGGCAGCGATTGGAGTGACGTGGCCCCGGAAGACGACAGGCTGAAGATCGCTGTCACCCGGATCCTGCGCCTCAGGCTTGCCGGGCTCACTGTAGGCGCTGTTGGTGCAGACTTTCTTCGCCGCCGCATCGCCCCCCTGCAGGAACGGGGGAGACTGGCTTGGGAGTTCAAGAACACGGCAAATATTATGAGGCTGCGGCCGGGCCTCAACTTCAACTTCACGGTTCTGGAGCTCAACGCGATGCTCCAGGAGCTCTTCAAGTATGACCCCCAACATCCCGAAGTTTTCAGGTTGCCGGGGGGCGTCGTTCCGCTGTGCAACAATTCCTCGCTCGACCGCATCCGTGCAATGATGCCGGAGTGCGACTCGCATGGGATTGTGCCAACTTGGCAGGAGCCTGCGGACGATGTTGTGCAGCAGTTCTTCGATGACTTGGTAGAAGTGCCGATCCGCTCCGACGAGAAGGATAGCCTCACCCGCGACACCACGGATGTGGAGATGGCACTCATCGCCACTAGGCTGGAAGAAGCGGCGGCAGCCGCAGCCGCGGGCGAATTTGGGTTCACCATGGAGGAGGAAGATGCAGCAGAGGCGGCAAGCCGTACCGAACGAGGGGAGCCCGCCGGCGAGAAGGAACTTGCCGGACATGGCGTCGGGTCGGGTGAGCCCGCCAAGGATACGAGCGGCTCGCTGGAGATCAACTCCTCTTCCTCCTCATCTTCAGACAGCTCGCCGCAAGCAGAGCCTCCATCCCCACCAAGAAGGCGTCTCCGCAAGGCCGGTGACGTAGCGGAGCGGCAAGCGGGTCAACAGTCGCCGCGCCGCATGACACGCTCCACCGTGGCAAACACTGTTGCCGCGGGAGCGCCTCATGCTGCGACGGCAACTGGAGCGGGGTCTAGCCGGGCCACCGCTTCAGTTCCTGCCGCTGCTCACGCCGCGCCGGCAGCCGGAGCGGGGTCGTATCAGACCACCGCCACCGCTCCCGCCAAGCGGCCAAGGGAAGCTTCTCCTCCGCCTCCTAGCGTCGGGCGCGCGCCGGACTTCGACTTCTCCGCGTTCAGCTCCGACGAGGAAGAAGAAGAAGAGTAAGCTTCTCTTGCTGTACTTGCAGTTCTTCAATCCTTGCTGTTTGCTTTGTATCTCATTCACTTTTTTCTAAACTTGTTCCTCTTTAGGACTCTGGCCCAGAGAGCAGCAAAGAGGGCCAAGGTCCCGGTGATCGTCATCGAGGACGAACTTACTGCGACAGCAGGAGGTGCGCCCGAGACAACCTTGCCGGACCCGGCAACTTTTCTCCAGAGCAGCCCCCAGCGTAAGTATATGGTTTGCTTTCCGCTTGTGAGGTGCGCATGGATACTCTGTTTTTGCTGATATTTGATTGCTGATTTGTGTAGGAGCAGAGCAGCCCCACCAGGAGCCAAGGGAGAATCCCTCGACAAGGGAGAACTCTCCGGCAAGGGAGGGCTTCCCGGTAAGAGAGAAGTCTCCGGCAAGGGAGGGTTCTCCGGCAAGGGACAGCACCAGCGGCCCCCCGATGGCGGAGACCACGACTGCAGAACCCGGTACAGGTAATCCTTTCGCTACAAGATTTCTCTTAGGTCCTTCTTCTCTTGATCTTCTTCTTGTTGGATTTTTGCTTGACTCTTCTCCCCTTTCCGGCTGTCAGACCCATCTGCTACGGAGCCGATGGAGACCGAGGTTGTCGCCGAAGAAGCAGCCGGTGCTGGCGATCCCGCCGGCCCAGAGGCCGCCAAGGCTGCCGCCGCAGCAACTGGCGAGGGGTCTGGCGATCGCACTGACGGCCCTGAGGCCGTAGGAGCGAGCGCCAGGCGCTACACCGATCGCCGACCCGTCCGCCGCTGCCGCAGCGCCAGGCCCCGAAGAGCCCCAGCCAGGCGTCTACTTGAAGGCCGGCGACGACGTCTTCATCAACCTCCCCTGGGCGTCAAGCTCCAGGGCGCCAGTCGAGGGGGAGATCTTCGATGGGGAGGTGCTCGCCTCCGCGGGGCTGACGCTGGTTGACGCGCCGAGCAGCAGCAGCAACGAGCCTGAGGAGGAGTGGCTGCTGCGGAAGTTGTTGTCGCTCTACCGCGCGCGGCATGCCAAGCTGGACTCCCGCGAGGCGCTTGTCGCGAAGGCGGGAGCAGACATCGAGAAGCGCGCGGAGGAGCTCGGGGGTTTCCACCGGGAAGCCCTCCGGTCCCTGGCGGAAGAGCGGGAGAAACTCGCCGAAGCGCAGAAGGTCTTCTTCCTCGAGAAGGCCGAAGTCGAAGAGCAACAACGACTTGCCGCTGTGAAGCTATCCGCGGAAGAGGGTGAGCTGGCGCAGCAGAAGGTCAATCTTGACGCCCACGAGGAGGAGCTTGCCGTGCGCGAGGAAAAACTCGGCGAAGCCCTCAAGCAAGCAGAGGACGCTGCCATTGCCCCCGAGGCCGCCAAGAAGGAGTTGGAGTCGAAGGTGGCGTAGCTGGAGGCCGATTTCGCCGAGAAGGGCAAAGAGCTCAGCGCCGCCAAGGAGTCCAACGCGGATCTTGAGTTGAAGCTGACTGCTTTGACCAAGACGCTGGACGGCGCCAAGAAGCAGGAGGCGGCCTTGAAGGAGGAGATCAAGGCCAACAAGGCGCTGCTAGAAAGTGTTGCCGCCACCCAGAACGCCTTTAGGGAAACTGTGGAGCACTGGACGGAGAGTCTTGTGAATGCTGCCACAGACATTGACAGGGAGCTGGCACAGCTGGGGATGGAGGATCTCGGGTATCCCTCCGACGAGAACCTCCAACCCAGCGACAAGCTCATCTTGTTCTTCAAGGGCATGGCGACGGCCCTTCAGCGGCTCCGGGAGAAGATCCCTAAGCAGCTGGCCGACGAGTCGCGCAAAATCTGCGCGGGAGCCCTTCAGGAAGTGTTGGTGAAGGTGGCCTTCCGCAATCCGGGCCTCAACCTCACCAACGTCCTCAAGACCTTGCCGTCGGATGCTGATCTGGAGGCGCTCAAGACCCTTGTCGCACCCATTGTGGACAAGGTGAGCGGGATCAAGAGGATCGAAGGCGACCGCGTAGATTAGGCCGCCCATTTCTTCTTTTCTTGTTGCTGTTTTGTCGTGTTATGAAAACAATCTGTTAGAGCTGCGACAAGCTATCTTTGTAATATAACTCTATTCTAGGCAATGATTGCAATGTTATTCCCTTTACTTGATTCCTCCCTTTGTATGTTTTTGCCCTACGCTTTTAGGGAACTTGCCGGTGCAGGCACCTGAGCCGCGAGCGCTGAGTGCGGAACGTCAGCAGCCTGCTGGCGGTGCCGCTACCGGCAAGAAACCTTGTCGCAACTAGTTGCAGCTCACTTAAGTTGTTGAGCGGACTCGAAACAAAATAAGGGCGCAACTAGCTACGAGTTGGTTCCTCCGCGCATAGTTTTTCCATACAAAGTGCAGTCGTTCAAGGGAGATAACATAAAAAATTTAAAAATCTGATTGATCAAACTTTGGCAACTTAGCTTTTCTGTTGTTTGCTTCCCGGCAAGGTGAAACTTTGTTGAACGACGCCTGGTCCATACCATTATCTTCTTCTTCCCCCCCCCGACAAACTTGTGGGGGAGGGGAACCTTCCTTTTCTTGAGAAAAAAGAAAGAAGAGAAAATAAAGATATGGAGCCTTACGGCTCGTTATTGCTTACCGGGGAGTAGGCGCTGCACAATGTGTCAGATCATATATGCAAAAAATAGAAAGCATGAAATTGACAAAATGTGCGGAGCACATGAGCTTTACTTATGCACGGGGTCTGCGCCCGGCTTTGTACAAAGGATTACATGCAACAGCGACAAGACTTGTACAAAAGGTGGTTGCCGGAACAGGTTCCGGCAACCGCGCCTTACGGATAAAACTTACGAAGATGCTCAATGTTCCAGGAGTTGCTCACCGGAATGTCATCTTCGGTCTCAAGGCGGACAGCGCCAGGCCTAGTGACTCGTTTCACCCGGTAAGGGCCTTCCCACTTCGGCGTCAACTTGTTGGAATTCTTGGCGGACTGAACACGCCGAAGAACAAGGTCGCCTTCCTCAAAACTTTTGGCGTTAACTTTGCGGCTATGGTAGCGGCGCAAAGCTTGCTGGTAGCGAGCAGCTCGCACAGCAGCCTGAAGACGGTCTTCCTCAAGGAGCAGTGCGTCATCTTGTCGCAGCTGCTCTTGCTCGAGCTCATCATAAGCGAGCACTCGAGGTGACCCGTATACGAGTTCCGTGGGGAGAACTGCCTCTGCTCCATAGACTAGAGCAAAAGGTGTCTGGCCAGTGGCTCGATTTGGCGTCGTTCTGATCGACCAAAGAACCACCGGCAGCTCCTCGATCCAGTTTCTTCCGCACTTGTGCAGCCTATCGAAAGTCATGGTCTTGAGCCCGCGCAGCACTTCAGCATTTGCCCTCTCCGCTTGACCGTTGCTTCTCGGGTGAGCAACAGAAGCGAAGCAGACCTTGGCGCCAAGATCTTGGACGTACTGTATGAAGTTGCAGCTCGTGAATTGCATACCGTTGTCGGTGATTATCCTGTTAGGGATCCCGAAGCGGCAAACAATCGACCTGAAGAACTTGACTGTTAACTGTGTTGTCACCTTCCTCACTGGTTCCACTTCCGGCCACTTTGTGAACTTGTCGATTGCGACGTACAAGTACTCAAAGCCCCCGACTGCTCGGGGAAAGGGGCCGAGGATGTCGAGCCCCCAGACCGAAAATGGCCAGGATAAAGGGATCGTCTGGAGAGCTTGAGCTGGTTGGTGTATCTGCTTGGAATGGAACTGGCACGCTTCACACTTGGTTACTTGTGCAGTTGCATCCTGGAGGGCTGTCGGCTAAAAGAAACCTTGCCGGAATGCTTTGCCGACAAGTGCTCTTGCGCCAATGTGGTGACTACATATGCCTCCATGTATCTCTGCCAACAGCTTTTGTCCGTCTTCCCGGTGAATACACTTCAATTTCACACCATTGAGTCTTCTTCTGTATAGTGTCTTGTCGACAAACTGGTACATACTTGACTGCCGGGCTACTCTTTCCGCTTCTTCTTGCTCTTCGAGAAGTTCTCATGTCTGAAGGAAACGGACAATCTGCTGTGCCCATGCTGGATCTTGTGGCTCGACAACAAGGACTAAAGGCAAATCTGCGGCTGCGGGAACATCCGCTTCTACGGCGAGAATCTGCGGCTCTGCCGGAGCTTGACGTTCCCCGGCAAGCTTGCCGGAGCAAAACTTGTCGGGAGCTTCTGCTTCAATGGAACAAACCCTAGGGCTTGCCGGAGCAGATTGCTCCTCAGCGCTCTTGGCGTTGATCTCGGGGACCTTCTTTGCCAAAGGCAAATCTGCTGCTGCGGGAACGTCCGCTTCTACGGCGAGAACCTGCGGCTCTGCCGGAGCTTGACGTTCCCCGGCAAGCTTGCCGGAGCAAAACTTGCCGGGAGCTTCTGCTTCAACGGAACAAACCCTAGGGCTTGCCGGAGCAGATTGCTCCTCAGCGCTCTTGGCTTTGATTTTGGGGACCTTCTTGGCGGCGGCTTTGGGAAGCTCTGCCAGAAAATAGTCACCAGAAATCAACTTCCTCTTCTTGCTCTGTCTAGTTGATGGCGTTACGGACGGTTGAGTCAGCTTGAGCACAAAGATCCCTGGTTCCACATGTAACTTAAGTGCAGCGCACTTTGACAGGCCATCGGCAATGGCGTTCTGAGCTCTTGGAACATGCTCCATCTGTAGGCCGTCAAAGTGCTCTTCTAGCTTTCTCACTTCGTCGACGTAAGCTTCCATCAACGGACTCTGATAGCTCTTATTTATTTGGCGGATGACAAGCTGTGAGTCACCCCGGACAATGAGCTTCTTGATCCCAAGGTCTGTCGCGATCCTGAGACCGGCAAGCAAGCCTTCATACTCTGCAGTATTGTTTGTTGCTTGCTCCTTGGGAAAGTGCATCTGGACTATGTACTTGAGGTGCTCTCCGGTGGGTGCGATAAGCAGCACACCAGCGCCGGCGCCTTGCAGCGAAAAAGAACCATCAAAGTACATCAGCCACTCTTTGCTTGCTTCGTTGACGGGGATGCTCGTTTCTGGAATTTCTTCATCTGGTGTTGGCGTCCATTCTGCTATGAATTCTGCCAATGATCTGCTTTGGATAGTTGAAGTACTCTCAAACTTGAGGCCAAAGCTTGACAGTTCCAGTGCCCACTCAACAATCCTGCATGTCGCTTCTGGATTCTGTAGTATCCTCTTCAGCGGAAAGCGAGTGACAACTGTGATCTCATGTGCTTAGAAGTAATGGCGCAGCTTTCTCGAGGCCATGAGAAGGCTGAAAAGCAATTTCTGCACGCCAGAGTACCTTGACCTAGCCCCCTGCAGAAGGGAACTGACAAAGTAAACTGGGCGCTGCACCATTTTCTTTTGTATCTCCTCGCGCATCTGCGCAGATCCATCTTTGTCGGGACCAGAGCTTGCCGGGGAAGCCCCTTGCTTGTCGCTGGATGCACTTGCCGTGGTTGCTGGCTCGTCATCTGCCTCCCTCTCTGCTACTAACGCAGCACTAACCACTTGATTGGTTGCCGCTATATACAGCAGCAACTTCTCTTGTGGCTTAGGTGCGACAAGTATTGGAGGGGAGGACAGGTATCTCTTCAAGTCTTGCAGTGCAGCATCCGCTTCCGGAGTCCATTTCATTGGACCTGCCTTTTTCAATAATTTGAAAAATGGCAGGGCGCGCTCAGCAGACTTAGAGATCAACCTGCTGAGAGCAGCCACGCAACCGACAAGTCTTTGTGCATCCTTGATGCGCTTTGGTGCTTCAATCTGCTCAATGGCCTTGATCTTGTCGGGATTGGCTTCGATTCCCCGCTGAGACACGAAGAACCCGAGAAGCTTGCCAGAGGGGACTCCAAACACACACTTCTCGGGGTTGAGCTTGAGGCTGATCTTGCGCAGATTTGCAAAGGTCTCGTCTAAATCTTGGATCAGAGTTGCCTTGTCCTTGCTCTTGACCACTATGTCATCCATGTAGACTTCCACATTTCTGTGTATTTGAGGCTCAAGAGCAACATGGACTACTCTTGCAAATGTTGAACCGGCATTTTTTAATCCGAAAGGCATCCGTATGAAACAGTACATGCCACATGGAGTGATGAATGCGGTCTTCTCCTCATCCTCTTCTGCCATGAAGATCTGATGGTATCCTGAGTATGCGTCAAGAAATGAAAGCAAGTCACATCCGGCCGTGGAGTCAACAATCTGGTCAATGCGCAGCAAAGGAAATGGGTATTTGGGACAAGCTTTGTTAACATCGGTAAAGTCGATACAAAGTCTCCATTTCCCGTTTGCCTTGCGCACGACTACAGGATTGGCCAGCCACGTAGGATGGAGCACCCCTCTGACAAGGCCTACTGCTTCCAACTTCTTGATCTCTCCTGCGATGAATTCTTGGCGCTCCATTGCTTGCTTCCTGACCTTCTGCTTGACGGGCCGCCCATGAGGACTCTTGCAGTACTGCTTGTCAGTGCCTTCCTGCTTGTCGGTGACCGCCACAGCCTGGCAGTTGGTGCATGCGGCAATCTCCGTGCCGGAGCTACCTTCTTTGGCTTTCTTGGCGCCACCTTCGTTGCCGGACTGCTCAACGACTAGCATATCTTTGCCTTTCTTCTTCCTGTTCCGCTGCCGGTTTTTCTTTGCCGGGGCAGCATCCTCGCTGTCAGATCCTCCTGCTCCTGCATTCTCTCCAGGGAGTTTCCTCCCTTCCTCAGCACGTGCACACTTGTCGGCCAGGGCATATAGCTCGCTGACGTCTCTGATCTTGCACATCGCCATCTCCTCCCGCATCCTGCGGTTACGCACGTTCTGATGGAACGCGCTGATGACCGCGGCAGGGTGGACATCTGGGATGTTGTGCTATACACGGCTGAATCTCTGAATGTACTTGCGCAGGGGCTCTCCTTCCTTCTGGGAGAGCAGATGAAGGTCACTCTTTTGGCCATGAGGTTTGTGGCCGCCTGTAAAGGCGCCGACAAACTGATGGCAAAGGTCTGCCCAGGAGGATATGGAATTGTCCGGCAAGTGCATGAGCCAGGACCTGACGTTGGGTTTGAGCACCAGCGGGAAGTAGTTGGCAAGGATCTTGTCGTCCCGCCCCCCGGCAGCCTGCACCGCGATGGTGTAGATGCTGAGGAACTCCGACGGATGCGACTTGCCGTCATACTTCTCTGGTACGTCTGGCTTGAAATTCTTCATGTTGGGCCACTGGACTTGCCGCAGCTCACGAGTAAACGCTGGGCAACCTACCGCGTACGGCAAGTCGCCTAGTTCCCCTGGCGCATGCATGTCGGCAGAGGGCCTAGCGCGCTGGTCTGATTGACGTCGCGCTTCTCTTCGGCGTTTGATGCGAGTGCGAGCATCTTCTTGCTGTCATTCATGAAGAACATGGCGCTGATCGCGACGAGCTCGTGGATCTGATGACGCGGTGGAGTCGCTGTCGAGGTAGATCCGGCGAGTCGGCGATCTTGGCCTTCGGGGCGGAGAGTGCACAGTGGTTGCACCCCCACCGGTCTGGTCGCCACCGGCTCGTGCCTGGCTAGCTTGCCGCGGCTGCGACGTGCTCGGCTGCTGTTGAGTGTTGCCGTTGGCGAAGCCAATGAGACTCTGAATGGTGGCCCTCTAGTCGTCGATCTTGTCTGCCATTGGAGGGTAGTGCAGGAGCAGTTGAGCTCGCGCTAAGGCTTCTGCTGCAGTGGCGGGTGGCGGTGGCGAACGGTGCGAGGAGCGGGATATGCTCGGACTTCTAACTATGTTAGAAGGAGCAGTATCCCGTCCAGGCGACCGTGCCTCGCTCGTGCCAGCATGTTGGCGTGCATGCTGGTCTTGAGCACTCCGGGATCCACCAGCTCGATCTTGGTCCAGCAAACGCATGGTATTGTGAGTACCATGACGCTGCCGGTCCCGCGCCTCCTGAGATGGGCGCGGTGCATGTACGGACGCCGAGGTCTTGGAGTGCGCCCCGTCGTTGTGGGAACCGGCTACGCCGCCGATGGGCGGCGCAGCCTTGTCCTTGGACCTGGCAGCACCGTGAGCTCCTCCGTCGACGCTCGTTCTTCCGCCGGCGTTTGCCCCATCAGTCGTTTGCTCTGGCGGTGGTGGGTAAGGCGCGGACGGAGCAGCCGCCTCCGAAGCCTTCTTCTTCGGCGGCATGTTGATGAAGGTGACGAAGATCTAGCTCGCGTGAACGTCGGATCTGGTTCACACAACCTCGACGCCCCCTACCTGGCATGCCAAAGATGTCGGGGGACTGATCCACGAACACCTATGGGACCGGCGGACCGAGTCCCTTTCGGTTCGGCGGGGGCGGAGGTCGCACGAAGAGCGGATCGAGGCGAAGCACACGAGCAGTTTACCCAGGTTCGGGCCGCACGGATGCATAAAACCCTACTCCTGCTTTGTGGGTTGTATTGAGTTCTTACTTGGGAGCGCGGAGTGCTACAGTACACACCAGCGGCTAACGAGACCGAGCCTGGGTGTTCTCTTTTTTCCCGAACCCCCCTCTACGTTGCACATGGGCCTCCTTTTATATGCTCAAGGGGTCACCGACAGGTGGCAACGGAGACAAAGGGTAAAAATGGAAAGGTGCTGTGGTAGGTACAGCTACCTGCTATAGTGTATCATACCTAACCCTGACGGCAGGGGACAAGGGCATTAAATGCCCGTCTGTGTCACCTAAACAGTGCAAAAGGGGCCGTCAGGGACGCCATCGCTCGCCACGATGGCAATCTTGTCAGCGCCGCTCGCTACTGCGCACCGCTGGCTGCACAGCCTCCCGCCACGCACGCCTGGAAGGGTCCCAGAGAGACACGTTGGTGGATGTGCTGGAGCGCGGGCACGGAGTGGTGGCTTGCCGCGGCAAGCACCTTGCCGCGGTCGTTGTCTTGTCGCGTCCGGGAGTTTGTCGCTCACCGGGCCTTGCCGGGACGCGAGGCGCGCCGCGGCAAGTTCCTTGAGATGCCTTATGAGGCCTTCTCGGCAAGCTCCTCTTCCGGGATCTTGTCTCCTTAAGCGCCTTGCCTTGGTTTGCCTTCCCGACAAGCTCCTCTTGCCGGGGTCTTGTGGTGTCTTTGTTTGGATACTTTGTTCTTGAATGGCTCCAAAGGAACCACGGAGGACCTTGGCGGTCACCCGGCAAGCCTTGCCGCGGGATGCTGCGACTGCCCGTGCACAAGTTCAGGATACTAGGGTACCCCCTACTCTAGTACACCGACAGCTGTGGTGTTGCAGGTGGCGTGAGTTGCGAAACTATTCCACATTCTTTCAAATGAATACCAAATACATAAATCAAATATTCACCTCCACGATCAGATTATAGAAACTTTATTTTCTTGTTACGATGATTTTCCACTTCACTCTGAAATTCTTTGCACGTTTCAAATGTTTTAGACTTATGTTTCATCAAGTAGATATACCCATATCTTCTCAAATCATCTGTGAAGGTCAGCAAATAATGATACCCGCCGTGAGCCTCAACACTCATTGGACCGCATACATCAGTATGTATTATTTCCAACAATTTGTTGCTCGCTCCATTGTTTCGGAGAACGGAGTCGTAGTCATCTTTCCCATGAGGCATGGTTCGCAAGCATCAAGTGATTCATAATCAAGTGATTCCAAAAGCCCATCAGCATGGAGTTTCTTCATGCGCTTTACACCAATATGACGTAAACGACAATGCCACAAATAAGTTGCATTGTTCTTAACTTTGCATCTTTTGGCTTCAATATTATGAATATGTGTATCACTACTATCGAAATTCAATAAAAATAGACCACTCATCAAGGGTGCATGACCATAAAAGATATTACTCATATAAATAGAACAACCATTATTCTCTGATTTAAATGAATAACCGTCTCGCATTAAACAAGATCCAGATATAATGTTCATGCTCAACGCTGGCACCAAATAAAAATTACTCAGGTCTAAAACTAATCCCGAAGGTAGATGTAGAGGTAGCATGCCGACGGCGATCACATCGACTTTGGAGCCATTTCCCATGTGCATCGTCACCTCGTCCTTAGACAATCTTTGTTTAATCCTAGCCCCTGTTTCGAGTTGCAAATATGAGCAAGAGAACCAGTATCAAATACCCAGGCGCTACTACGAGCATTAGTAAGGTACACATCAATAACATGTATATCAAATATACATTTCACTTTTCCATCCTTCTTATCCGCCAAATACTTGGGGCAGTTCCGCTTCCAGTGACCAGTCCCTTTGTAGTAGAAGCACCCAGTCTCAGGCTTAGGTCCATACTTGGGATTCTTCACTTGAGCAGCAACTTACTTGCCGTTCTTCTTGAAGTTCCCCTTCTTCCCTTTGCCCTTTTTTGTTCTTTTTAACAATCAACACTTGATGCTCCTTCTTGATTTCTACCTCCGCAGCCTTTAGCATTGCGAAGAGCTCAGGAATTGTCTTATCCATCCCTTGCATATTATAGCTCATCACGAAGCTTTTATAGCTTGGTGGCAGTGATTGAAGAACTATGTCAATGACACTATCATCAGGAAGATTAACTCCCAGTTTAGTCAAGTGGTTGTGGTACCTAGACATCCTGAGTATATGTTCACTGACAGAACTATTCTCCTCCATCTTGCAGCTATAGAACTTATTGGAGACTTCATATCTCTCAATTTGGGCATTTTCTTGAAATATTAACTTCAACTCCTGGAACATCTCATATGCTCCATGACGTTCAAAACGTCTTTGAAGTCCCGATTCTAAGCCGTAAAGCATGGCACACTGAACTATCAAGTAGTCATCAGCTTTGCTCTGCCAGACGTTCATAACGTTCGGAGTTGCTCCTGCAGCGGGTCTTGCACCTACCTGTGCTTCCAGGATGTAATTCATCTGTGCAGGAATGAGGATAATCCTCAAGTTACGGACCTAGTCCGTGTAGTGCTACCATCATCTTTCAATTTAGCTTTCTCTAGGAACGCATTAAAATTCAAAGGAACGGTAGCACAGGCCATTGATCTACAACAACATAGACATGCAAAAACAATCAGGTACTAAGTTCATGATAAATTAAACTTCGATTAATCATATTACTTAAGAACTCCCAGTTAGATAGTGTAGCGACCCGACCTCAAACGGTCAAGTCTCTGTGTTTCCGTGTCATCCCTGGAGCGGTAATGCTGACACACATAGTACTCAAGGATTTATAACAGAGTAGCAATCACACACTTATTACATCGAATGTCTCAAAAGAGAACTTAATACAATAAATATGGCTTAAGGCCATCTAATACGATAACAACGGAAAGCTTGGAAGATAAAGTGAGTCCATCAAATCCAACGGCATAGCTGAGCTGCATGGCAACGACCTAACGAACCTTACTTCTCGTCTAAAAAGTCTGCAACATAATACATTGTAGCCCAAAATGGGCCAGCACATGGAATATGCTGGCAATATAACACAGTAGAGCAAGAACGGAATAATGCTATCATTACATGCATATTTGGCTGGTGGAAAGCTCTAGGGTTATAGTTTTGCGAAAAGCCAATTTTTTCCTACAACAAAGGAATAAAATTTTAATTTAACTATCATGGTAGTTGAAACATCATTGAGAAGGTTCCTCCAACTCAATCCCAAGTAAAGTAATTATCAACCCAACAATATTAATTTAGAGTGATGAGATACTTACGATACTCCAAGTACTAGATACTCAAGATGTCCATAACCGGGGACACGGCTAATCATGATTAGTTTATACAATCTGCAGAGGTTTGCGCACTTTTCCCCACAAGACCCGATCTCCTCCGTTGGATTTCTCGCACTACATGGTGTTTGAGAAACGGATGACCGAGACACAGTCTTTCAGAAGCATTAACCCCTTACTCCGGGCAGACCATACCAAACCTACATCCCACTACCTACTGAACCACCTCTTCGGGAGCTTCACGCAACTTACTCAACTATGCTAGAGCCCATAATAGCTTGTGGCTGCACACGGAAGTTTCTAGCATGAAAATATCTCAGTTCCCTTTGAGCCTGGGTGGCGGACCATAGGATTATCACACAGGTACTCCGGGATATCCTAGGACAACACTGGATTCTCCAGGTGCCCAACAAACAATCCACCCAGATGTGTATTCAAGTTGCCACCTTAAGTTAAACCATTAATTAACAATCTCACATTTGTCAAGGATTTCACTCACCCAAACACGTCTACGAGCATAGCATGGCAATATAAGCAATACGTAGAAGTAACTCCCAAGGGTTTGAATATAACAGGGCAATAGGTTCTACCTCATCAACTACTTCCCAACCGACATGTTTATGACATCCTAATCATGCCATGTTTGAGGTTTGGAACTAATGCATAAAAACTGGGTGATAAAGGGGTATGATCAAAGTGTTACTTGCCTTGTTGATGATCCGCAAAATCAAGGGATTCGTAGTAGCACGCTTCGCACTCTGGGTGTTCTATCACAAACAAACAATAGCATACATAAGCAATCAAGCGAAGATGCACGGGCAAAACTCAAATAAGAAGAATTGACCAGAAAGTTCAACTTATGAACTCCGGTTAGCAAAAAGAATCAAATCAAACGGAGCAACGAAACTCAGACGGCGAAAGAAACAAGATCCTCTTACTAATTTGACAATACCAAAATCTTGTTTGAGTTGATTAAACAGAAAGAGGGTCTCCAGACGAAGATCTAGGCGCTTGAATCGCCTGATTTCGACAAACAAGCGAAAAGATAAACTGAAATGAAAATCGGATCAGAAATCTCGATCGAAAATAATCGCGGAAAGATCCGAGAAAAAGAAAACTAATGAACAGGCTAACGAACGAGCGTTCGTTGTCTGTAACTATCGAGCGAAAACCGTTCGTTAAAACGAACGTACGGACGAACGTCCGCTAAATAGAAGAACCGAGAAAACCGGCGAATCGATCTAAAAAACAAACTAGGGTTTTTCTAAAAAACGAATCGGTTTTCTTTTTAAAAGAAACCGGCGACGGTGAACGGCGGGGTACCTCTCCGGCGAGGCAGGGCTCGGGCGGCGGGGCGGCGGCGAGGCGCGGCAGCGGCGGTGACACAGCTCGGGAGGCTGCGTTGGCGGAGTGGGTGGTGGTGGCGGGGGGCTTAGGTATTTAAAGAGGGGTGGTGGCTTGGGGGAGGGGGCAAGGCGGCGGGCAGGCGGAGTCCGGCTCGGACTCCGGTCCAAGTTGGCGGCGGCGGCGGTGTCCGGTCTCCAGGTGGGAGACGACGGCGCGGGGCGATGGGTCGGCTCGACTGGGCCTTGGCCGAGTCGGGCGCTGGAAACACCTTAAAAAACAATTCCGCCAAACAGAAAAACAAATCCTAGAAAATAAAATAAAAAACTAAAAATGCCAAAACAAATTTTCACCGTCTAAATAAAATATTTAGAACGAGATGAACATTTTCTTGGCCCTAAAATGCAACTTTGAAAAACGTGCAATTTTCTAATGCAAATAAAATCCAAATAAAATCAAATATTTGATTTTAATATTTTTCCTCCAATATTTCAATTATTTTGGAGAAGTCATATTTTCTCCTCTCATATATTTTAATAGGAAATATTTTTGGAGAGAAAAATAATTAAAACCAAAATCCTTGTTTCAATATTTGATAAAAATCAAATATGAAAACCGGGAAATCCTCAACACTCTCCGAGGGTCCTTGAGTTGCTTAGGATTTCGAGGATCGCGAAACGAAAAAGCAATAAATATGATATGCAAGAATGATCTATGTATAACATTCCAAATTGAAAATTTGGGATGTTACAAACCTGCCCCCCCCCCTTAAGGTGAATCTCGCCCTCGAGATTCAGGTTGGCGAGAAAATAGGTGTGGGTGGTCTTTGCGAAGATCATCCTCTCGTTCCCAGGTGGCTTCATCGTCGGTATGGTGGCTCCACTGAACTTTGCAAAACTTGATAACCTTGCGGCGGGTGACTAGGCTGGCAAATTCGAGAATCCTTACTGGCCTCTCTTCATAGGTCAAATCATTGTCCAACTGAATCGCATCCAAGGGTACTGTATCTCTTAACTGTATATCGGCCATCTCAGCATCACACTTCTTCAACTGTGAAACGTGAAACACATCATGAACTCCTAACAGTCCTTCAGGTAACTCCAACTTGTAGGCAACTTCTCCCATACGTTCCAGAACACAATACGGTCCTACAAATCTCGGGTCTAACTTTCCCTTAACTCCAAAGCGTTTCACTCCTCGCAAGGGTGATACTCGCAGATATGCTCTATCCCCAATTTCATAGGTTATTTCCTTGCGTTTCAAATTTGCATAGATTTTCTGTCTAGAATGAGCGATCTTTAATCTATCTCTGATCAACTTAACTTTCTCTTCAGACTCTTTGATCAGATCTGGTTCAAACAATTGTCGGTCTCCTACTTCATCCCACATCAACGGTGTTCTGCACCTTCGTCCATACAGGGCTTCGAACGGTGCCATCTTCAAACTGGCTTGGTATCTATTGTTGTATGAGAACTCCGCGTAGGGCAAATTGTCATCCCAACTAGATCCATAATCTAGTGCACAGGCTCTCAACATATCTTCCAGAATCTCACTACTAGGAAAAGGGCTAAAGATGAAATTGACACTAATGGCGCACCAGAGAAGTGGTGCGCCACTACTATTTACTAATGGCGCACCACGTGAAGATACGCCATTAGTGTGTAAGACACTAATGGCGCACCAGGCACAAGGTGCGCCACTAGTAACAAAATGTTTTTTTTTTCATTTTTTCAAACATACTAATGGCGCATCCGGGCAAAGTGCGCCATTAGTAGTTAGAACTACTAATGGCGCACCAACCGTTGAGTGCGCCACTACTGTATTCTTTTTTTTACTTTTTTGCAAAACTACTAATGGCGCGCCGTCGCATAGTGCGCCATTACTAGTTCAAACTAGTAATGGCCCACTGTGCCTCCGTGCGCCATTAGTATAAAAATTATTTTTAATACTTTTTTGCAAAACTACTAATGGCGCGCCGTCGCATAGTGCGCCATTACTAGTTCAAACTAGTAATGGCCCACTGTGCCTCCGTGCGCCATTAGTATAAAAATTATTTTTAATACTTTTTTGCAAAACTACTAATGGCGCATCTATGTGTGGTGCACCCGCCCCCGCTCCACCGCCGCCGACGAGCACCCCCCGCACCCGCCCCCACTCCACCGCCGCCGACGAGCACCCCCTGCACCCTCCCCCGCTCCACCGCCGCCGACGAGCACCCCCCGCACCCTCCCCCGCTCCACCGCCGCCGACGAGCATCCCCCGCACCCGCCCCCGCTCCACCGCCGCTGACGAGCACCCCCCGCACCCTCCCCCTCTCCACCGCCGCCGACGAGCACCCCCCGCACCCGCCCCCGCTCCACCACCGCTGACGAGCACCCCCCGCACCCTCTCCCGCTCCACCGCCGTCGACGAGCCACCGCATATATGTTACTCCCAAAAGCATATAAAGTTTGTCAAATTTTGAGCTATGGATATTTAGTTATGATTTAAACAAGTTTGAACATATTTAAATACAAATAAATATCAAACAGCATTTTAAATGTTGTTAACATGGCAACAAACTGCATATTATTTTTCTACATGAAATTCTGAGCATCTAGCATATGTGACATGTTATATTTGGATGCATGCATAAAAAGATATGTGCAAAGAAAAAATGCATAAAAACAAAATTTTGTCCGCACCCTCCCCTGCTCCATCGCCGCCGACGAGCACCCCCCGCACCCTCCCTCGCTCCACCACCGCCGACGAGCCACCGCATATATGTTACTCCCAAAAGCATATAAAGTTTGTCGAATTTTGAGCTATGGATATTTAGTTATGATTTAAACAAGTTTGAACATATTTAAACACAAATAAATATCAAACAGCATTTTAAATGTTGTTAACATGGCAACAAACTGCATATTATTTTTCTACATGAAATTCTGAGCATCTAGCATATGTGACATGTTATATTTGGATGCATGCATAAAAGATATGTGCAAAGAAAAAAATGCATAAAAACAAAAATTGGGGAGCGTGGGAATCGAACCCAGGACCTCCCGGTGTGTCTGCTGCGTGCTGACCAGTTGGGCTAATGTGTGTGTTCTGTTTCGGATACGACTAGGTGGAATATAACCTGAGTGCTCAAACTGTAATAAAAAATTTGTACTAATGGAGCACCTAGGGGTGGTGCGCCATTTCTGTCGTCGTACTTATGGCGCACTAGGGGGAGGTGCACCATTGCTAACCCTCCCCCACTCCACCTGTTCCCCTCTGGCCTCTCTCCCTCCCCCACTCAACCTAACCTCGCCGCAGCCGCCCACGCGCCCCTGCCGCCTCTCTCTCCCCTTCGCCGCCTCCCCCCCGAGCCCCGCCTCTCCCCCGAGCGCCGCCTCCCTTGCCTCGGAGCCGCCCCGCCCCGAGTTACACTAGGAGAGGAGGCCCCACGTCCACCAGGAGAGGAGGCCCGCGACCTCCCCGCCGTCTATCCCCGCCTCCCCTAAGCTCGCCGTCTCCGCCCTCTGTCGTCTCCGCTCCGGCCACCACCTCAACGTGGTCAGGTAACCCTCCTCCCTCTGCCTCTCTTCTCATCTCTTCCTCCTCTCCTCCCTCCCTGCCATGCCCTCTTCTTCTCTCTTTTGCTAGGTTTAGGTCAAATCCCTCTCGAATTTAGGTCAAATTAGGTTCACAAAATTGTGGGAGTAGTGCCTAGCAAACATGAATAATTAGTACTCCATGTGCATTGGAGTACTTGGTACCTGCAAGATATGGACACATTGAAAAAATGCACTGGACACACTGAAGAAAAATTTTGTGTCCAGTAAGATTAGGGAAAATTTTGTGCTAATGGTGTGCTGGTAGAACACGCAATTTTTGTTAGTTCGTTGCCATGTCATGATAGGACATTCAGTTGTTTTTGTTGTTCACAATGCTCTGAATTTGTGTGCCAAAGAGAGTTTTCTCAGAATTTGTTGTTCACAATGCTCTAATGGTTTGTCAGTGAATGGTGGTGCAATGGTGGCCTCTGTTTCAAATATTTCAGCAATTACTTGACCATAAATAAAAAAGAAGATTTGGGGATGGTAACTCCTGTGTGGTTTCTATTAAATTTAAAATGGTGAGGGTGTCATTTTCATCCATTCATCTCTTTCTCTAGCTTGTCTAAAAGTTATGTTTACAATATTGCTGCATTTTCTAGAACAGCCACCACACTATAATATTTCATAAGATGATGATATAGTTAAGAATATTACTTAAGGTATGCTTCTGAATATTGTTGTCCATAATGTCTTCTCGCCAAACGCTTATCCATTTAGGAGCCATGGTCATAAGCAGTCTGCTTGAGGGTGGTCTTCCACAACATATGGAGTGACTTGCAAAGATGATGATCATCTTGCTAGTTTGCTGGGTTTTGTCCCCGAGAGGCCCTTGAGTTTGCCGGAATGTAGATTAACTTCCATTCCGGCAAATTCGGGTACTCCATCTGTCCTATTTTCAGCAAAGGTCATGCTGAAATTTTCCGTGAATTTTAGCATGACTTTGCTAAAAATAGGACATATGGGGTACTTGCGACTAATGTTGATTATCTTCTGCTCAAAATTTATGCTGCTATAATGTTGTAAGGGTACTAATTGGTCTCTTATGCTGCTTATCAGAGATGGGGGGAAGCAGCCACTGCCGCTCTGCCTCACCGGAGTACGAGTTGGATGCTTTCGAGTTCTTCACTATCATACTTTCTTCTTCAGTATCATCCACGAGGCAGGTATATAAAACGAGAGATCTCCCCTTCACCCATCTCATTATGATAACTCTGTTGTTTGCTACATCACTCCTTGTCCCAAATTGAAGAGGCTGCCTGACGCTTTTATGAAGATGCTGGGTGAAGATACGCCAGATAATGTGAAGCTCCGACAGGCTGGCAGCGGGGTTCGCAGGCTGTGGGACGTGGAGTTGGTTATCAAGGAGGGCCACACCACATGTACCTGTGCCGTGGCTGGGAGAAGTTCTACAGTGCCTACGACCTGCGGACCGGGTACTTTCTTCTCTTGAGGTACGACGATGACGCCACAATGCTCATCGTGAAGGTTTTCAACAAGACTATGTGTCGCATGCGCTACGCTGAAGACGAAGATGCCAGTGCGTTCTGCCTCTTCTTATTCCTCCATATTTGGCTTTGTCTCACATTGATTGTTAACGGTCATTGTTGCATTTGGACAGGCAATGGGAGCAGGAGCAGCGACACTGGCTACAGCCAAAGCAGCAGCGATTATGGCTGTAGCAAAAGCAACAGCGATTCTGGCCTTAGCGAAAGCAGCAGCGATTCTGGCAGCAGCGAAGACAACAAGAAGGATGATCCGGACTGGAGTGGGGGAGAAGAGGAGCAGAGTGGGGATGAGGAGCTGCAGGATGACGATGGGCATCAGGCTGAGGATGACCTAGCGCTGGTGGTGGCTGACCAAGGGCAAGAGATGGTGGTGGCTAACCAGGTGCAAGAGATGGTGGTGGCTGACCATGGGCAAGAGATGGTGGTGGCTGACCATGGGCAAGAGATGGTGGTGGCTGAGGGTGGCCTCGCGATGGTAGTGGTGCTTGACAATTACCACGCACTAGTGGTAGCGCCGGCGATCCCACAGCTGGGCGACATGACCACGCCAATTGTGGTAGAAGACTACATCCCACAGCTGCCTCCACTGCCTCCACCGCCTCGCCGCTCTTGGCGCATCAGGCTGAGGAAGGAGAAGGAGAAGAACAATGAGAACTGAACTATGTCAGGTATGTCAGATCTCCAAAATGATATATATATATATATATATATATATATATATATATATATACTTAGTTACCTATTTATCTCTAATATGCTTAGTTTCCTATAGGTTAGCTCCAAAATTACTTATGTTAGCACAAAATGATCAAGTTTACATAATAAGCTTATAGTCTTCTTCTTATTCTTCTTCTTATCCAAAATGACATATGTTAGCTTCATTTTACCTAAGTTGGATCTAATATGCTAACTTAGAGCTTATATGCTTAGTTTCCTATAGGTTAGCTCCAAAATTACTTATGTTAGCACAAAATGATCAAGTTTACATAATAAGCTTATAGTCCTCTTCTTATTCTTCTTCTTATCCAAAATGACATAGATTAGCTTCATTTTACCTAAGTTGGCTCTAATATGCTAACTTAGAGCTTATATGCTTAGTTTCCTATAGGTTAGCTCCAAAATTACTTATGTTAGCACAAAATGATCAAGTTTACATAATAAGCTTATAGTCTTCTTCTTATTCTTCTTCTTATCCAAAATGACATAGGTTAGCTTCATTTTACTTAAGTTGGCTCTAATATGCTAACTTAGAGCTTATATGCTTAGTTTCCTATAGGTTAGCTCCAAAATTACTTATGTTAGCACAAAATGATCAAGTTTACATAATAAGCTTATAGTCTTCTTCTTATTCTTCTTATTCTTCTTCTAGTCTTCTTCTTCTTCTTCTTCTCTTCTTCTTCTTCTTCTAACTTCTTGTTTATCATTTTGCATATTTGATTTAATTCATGGAAGCTTGCATGGATGGAGTGCTTCTTTTCCATTTGTGTTTTTATTTTGTATCAATGTGAAACTTTTGTGAATTGATGGATAACGGTGTTGAATGAACATTGTGAAACTTTTGTAATATGTAACGATGGAACTATGTGTTGGCTATGTATGTATATATGATGAAACTTGTGTGTTGGATATGATCTGGTGGACGCAGGTAACATCGTTACATATGGCCCCCTGTATGTAAGCTAAGCAGATCTGTGTTGTATGTTATCTTTAATATTTTTTAACCTGTGAAAATATTAGAAATGAAAAAAAATCCCTAATATTCATACTAGTGGCGCACCACACAAGACACTAATGGCGCACTGTTATAATCACACTAATGGCGCATCACCCAATAGTGTGCCATTAGTATGCCAAAGCACATGGTTAAATATGGCCCCTGGGAGGCATACTAATGGCGCATGGCGTTCTATACTAATGGCGCACTGCTTGGTGCGCCATTAGTATACCAGATACTAATGGCGCACCGGTGGTGCGCCATTAGTAAGAAATACTAGTGGCGTGATACTAATGGCGCACCAGCAGTGCGCCATTAGTGGGCAAAACTGGTGCGCCATTAGTAGACCTTTTCCTAGTAGTGTCTGGTTGACTCTCTTGGTCTGTCTATCTGTCTGCGGGTGGAATGCCGTACTGAACTCCAACCTTGTCCCCAAAGTTTGGTGCAGCTGATGCCAAAACTTTGAAGTAAACTGTGTCCCTCTATCTGATACGATGGTCCTTGGAACTCCATGCAGACATACGATCCTGGTCATGTATATCTTGGCCAACTTCGCACTTGTATAGGTGGTTTTCACTGGGATAAAGTGAGCCACTTTGGTCAAGCGATCAACTACTACCCATATAGAATCATATCCTAATTTGGTCCTGGGTAATCCGGTGATAAAATCCATGCCAACTTTATCCCACTTCCATTCGGGTATCGGCATAGGCTGTAACAATCCTGATGGCTTTTGATGCTCAGCTGTCACATCCCTAGTTCTGGTATGACCTAGACCAGCTAGTCAGTTGTGCATCATGTTTAAATTCCATTTAAATTTGAAATGGGGATTTGTGAAACCCTTAGAAATCATTTCTGGAAATTACCCAGATAAAAATTGTTTCAATTTGGCCCAAGAAAATGTTCCTGATTTTCTCTAAAATATTGGCCAGAGGTAAAATCCCAACCAATATTTTTGGGAGCTCAGAAGTATTTATTTTTGGCCATTGGAGTTAATCCAGTAATTATTTGCGTTGGGGAAATATCTTATTATATATGAAATATTGTCCAATAATTCTGATTTTTACTGTGGGGCTTTGGAATAATCCAATTAAGTTCCTACATTAATTTTCAGAAGAAAATAAATTGATTTACTATTATTACTAAATCAGAACAAATGTCAGATAAATAGAAAACAGAACAAAAATAGAAAAAAAAACTTACCTGGGCTTGTTACCTGGCGCCTCTGGCCGGCCCATCTCTGTTCTGGCCCAGCCCACCAGGGGCATGGCCGTCTTCCTCCTCTTGCCAGTAGGCGGAGGGGAAGCTGTGCCCGACGCCGTGCGCGCCGGCATGCAGCTGCCAGCCTGGCATCCTCCTCGTCGCCCTGGAACACCCGGACATCACCACGCGCCGCCCCGTACCCCTCTCACTCTCCCCAGTCCTCTCCTCTCCTCTCCCTCGCTCTCTCTCTCTCTCACGATCGAGCGCCACCGCCGCCACCGGCCACTTCTGCCGCGCCCACAGCCACGGCCTCACCTCCCCGACGCGCTCCACAACTCCTCCGCGATCCCCTCTCCTTCCTCGTCGAGCCACGCACCTCCGAACGGCCTCCATCGTCGTCTTCTTCATCGCCGGCCGCCGTAGATCTCCACCGCCCGCACGTCGCCGTCCGGCTGTCCCCGAGCTCGCCGTCGACGCCATCGAGTCTGTCGTGAGCCCCTGCATCGATTCCCCCTTCTGCCCTGCCTCCCCGTGCTCTGTAGCCCGCAGCCGCTTGAGCCCGAGCTCCGGCCGCCATCGTGAGCTCCTCTCTGGCGAGCTCCGGCGCCCCCGTAGCCTCCCACCAGCTCTGCTGGATGCGGACGACGACGGGCTACGCCCCGGTGGTCTCCGCGCGTCCATCCGCCGCTCGTAGCGCAAGTCCGGCGAGTTGCCGCCGCGGTATTGGTCGCCGCCGGCCAAACTCCGGCGGGCTGACGTGGCTTGTAGTTAGGCGTTAATTACCCCCCTCTGTGACACTAACAATGGGCCCAGCGCCACTAACCTAAATTAGATTAGAAATAACCCCCCCTGCTTAACACTATGTCACTGACGTGTGGACCCCACACGTCAGGTTTGACCTGGTCAGCGCCGTTGACCGCTGTTGCAGTGCTGACGTCATGCTGACGCAATTATTCATTTTCTGGAATTATTTTTAAACAGGAAATTCCAGAAAATGTTCAAAACTTCAAAATTTCATAGAAATTCAGCCGTAGCTCAGATTGAAATAATTTATATATGAAAAATTATCAGAAAAATTCAATCTATCCATCTGTACCATTTTCATGCATGACAAACCAACCTATACATGCTGTATATGTGAAAACACACTTATGGCATATTTAAGAGCTTATTTTGGAGTTGCATTTGAATCTTTAGTTCAAATGGACTTTAACCATTTGAATACTAGTTGCATTAGCTCAAACAGGATCACATCTTCATGCCATGTTCATGCATCATATTGTTGCATATGCTTGTGTATTGATTGTTGGCACCGTTCCTTCTCGATAGGTCCTGCTTCGGAAGTGTTCGAGAGTACCTATCGGTGAAGCAGTGCCCCCCCTGTTGTTCTACCAGGCAAGCAAACCCCCCTTGTTCATTCCGATACAATCCCACTCTCTCCCTCCTGCTCTCATTTATTGCATTAGGACAACAACGATTCAACTGCTATTTTCTGCTGCGGTAGTTGAACCCATTCCTCTGCATGACCTGTCATTGCCACAGTAAATAGTTAAAACCCACTAGCATGTGTAGGAATTGATTGAGCCATGTTGTGTTCCTACCATGCCCTGCCTGCTATTGCTTAGAGTATGTCAGGTCTGATTCATTGGGAATGAATTGGAGTGTTATGATATGTTCTGGTGCTGAGAGTTAAGCGTGTGAACACGATTTGGTAAAGGTAGTTGTGAGAGGCCATGTAGGAGTACATGGTGGGTTGTCTCATTGGGACCGTCCTTAAGAACTGAGTTCTGTGTAAGTTGTCCAATGACTAGCTACTACCACACATTGGGCTCCGGACGCTCCAAGCTCTCTCGACTTATTAACCGCCTTGAGCTCTGTCCAGGAGTTGCAAATAGTTTCTGGTGTTTGTAGGTAGTGCTATTTTTCTACCGAGTGGCACCCGGCAGGGTGGACTTGGGACAGACTAGGCACACGTGGCCCAGTGTACCGAGTGGCACCCGGATGGTGGGCTCGAGAACCCTGTACACATCGTTTGGGGCCGTGAGCGACACCCCGGCCGGATCTCCTTGCGGATGGAACCCAAATAGGTGATAAACCTGGACTAGAGTCTTGCGTGGTTAGTCAGGTCGTGGTCGACACCCTCGCCAGGCTTCCGCTTGAAGGTTGCCGAGATACATGACGTGTACATGGTGATAAGTGGTGAGAGCGTGTGTGATGAAGTACACCCCTGCAGGGTTATCATGATCTATTCGAATAGCCGTGTCATCGATTATGGACTTCTTGGATGCTTACGTGGTACATAGACAACTTAAAGTGGATACTCTAAAATGCTCAAGACAAGTGTGAGTGCTATGGATGGCCTTCTCGTAGGAGAGACGGCGATGAATCCATAGTAGTGTATTGATGTGGTGATTAGTGGACTCGTGTGCGCTGCCTCACCTCAAAGAAGTTTCTCATTGTCGTAGAACAGGATAGCCACTGAGTCAAAGCTGGCTTGCTGCAACTAAACCCCACATTACCTTCTTGATACAAATGCATGTATGATAAGATCTCATGTAAGTCTTGCTGAGTACCTTTGTACTCACGTTTGCTTTATTTATGTTTTGCAGGTGAGACATCTGTCTCACTAGTAGTACCGCTTGGACTTCGACGAGTAGCTTGTTACCTCAGCTACGATCTTGGTCCCTTGGGAGGGTCTTGTAGATAGTCAGGCTTCTCAGCCCTTTTCTTTTGTAGTTGTCTGTACTCAGACATGTAATGCTTCTGTTGCTTGTATGCTCTGAATGATGGGTCATGTGACCCCTGTTTGTATTGAAGTTATGTGGCTCTTCTGAGCCTTTATCTATATGAGTTTGCGTTATGTTGTGATGCCATGTTGTACAACACATACTTGCATGTTATGCGTATGTGTAACATGTATTGCTATGTGTGGGATCCGACAATCTAGTTGTTTACCCTTGGCAGCCTATCATATGGGGAAATGTAGTCTAGTGCTTTCTGAGCGATAGTAGTCCACTACAGCCCAGTTCACCGGAGTCCTGCCAGCCTAGCACTACTGCTCGGAACACTTGACTGGCCGGCATGTGTTTCACTTCATTCCTGTGTCTGTCCCTTCGGGGAAATGTCACGCGGTGACATCTGGATCCCTGCCAAGCCTGCTACAGCCCGGGTTACCGGAGTCCTGTTAGCCCAGTGCTACAGCCCGGATTCACACGTTGATGACCGACATGCTCGATGTGGTTCATGTATGCCTGTCCTCATGGGTTAGTGCCGCTTTGGTTTCACGACTAGCCATGTTGGCCCGGGTTCTTTGTCATATGGATGCTAGCGACACTATCATATACGTGAGCCAAAAGGCGCAAACGGTCCCGGGACAGGTAAGGTGGCACCCGTGGGAATACCGTGCGTGAGGCCGCAAAGTGATATGATGTGTTACATGCTAGATCGGTGTGACTTAGGATCAGGGTCCCGACATCAGCCTTCACTCTCTGACATACATCACATATGGCTACATACTCGGCAATATCCTTTTTCATACTAGTCCACCAGAAACGTTCCTTCAAATCCAAATACATCTTGGTGTTTCCGGGGTGTATCGAGTATGGTGAGTCATGAGCCTCCTGAAGTATTAACTTCCTAATCTCTGGGTTATTGGGCACATAAACTTGGTCCTCAAACCATAAGGTGTCGTGCTCATCCTCACGAAAATCTTTGGAATTTCCCTCTCTCATTCTCTCTTTTATCTCGGCAATCTCTTTGTCCTCCTTCTGAGCTTCTCGAATCTTTCCTAGCAATGTCCACTGGACTTCCATTGTTGCAACAAAACCTCTAGGAACAATCTCCAATCGAAGTTCCCTGATATCCTCTGCTAACTCCTTCGGCAATCCTGTGCTCACTAGGGTATTAGCATAACTTTTCTGACTCAAAGCATCGGCTACGACATTGGCCTTGCCTGGATGATAATGAAGCTTCATGTCATAATCCTTTATAAGCTCCAACCATCTCCTTTGCCTAAGGTTCAGCTCCTTCTGGGTGAAAATGTACTTCAAACTCTTTTGATCCGTGTACACATCACAACGATTTCCAATAAGGTAATGCCTCCAGGTCTTCAACGCATGCACTACGGCTGCTAACTCCAAATCATGCGTGGCATAATTCAACTCGTGCGGTTTCAATTGTCGCGAGGCATACAAAACAACCCTTCCGTCTTGCATAAGCACACTTCCAAGTCCTAGGCGAGAGGCATCGCAATACACTTGGAACTCCTTACGTATATCCGGCAGAATCAGCACTGGGGTTGTAGTCAAACGTTTCTTTAACTCCTGAAAACTTGCTTCACATTCTTCTGTCCATTTAAATTTGGTATCCTTCTTCAACAACTCCGTCATTGGCTTCGCAATCTTGGAAAAATTCTCAATGAATCTCTGATAGTATCCTGCGAGTCCAAGAAAACTGCGGATCTCGCTAACTGAAGTGGGTGCCAACCATTCAGTGACTGACTGAACCTTGGTCGGATCTACTGCTACACCTTCTCCTGATATAACATGTCCAAGGAATCCGACTTCCTTCAGCCAAAACTCGCATTTGCTGAACTTGTCATACAACTGATGTTCCCTGAGTTTCTCGAGAACAAAACGCAAATGCTCTTCGTGCTCCTCCTCGTTCTTCGAGTATACCATTATATCATCAATGAACACCAGAAAAAACTTATCCAAATATTCCATGAACACTTTGTTCATCATGCTCATGAAGTAGGCAGGGGCGTTAGTCAGTCCAAATGACATGATCGTATATTCACACAACCCGTACCGTGTGGTGAATGATGTCTTTGGTATGTCCTTCTCTCGTATCTTCAGCTGGTGATGTCCTGATCGCAGATTGATCTTTGAAAACACCTTAGCTCCTTGCAGCTGGTCAAACAGATCATTGATCATCGGCAGTGGGTACTTGTTCTTGAGCGTCACTTCATTCAAGGCTCAATAATCAACAACCATTCTTAGAGACTTATCCTTCTTCTCCACCAAAAGCACTGGGGCTCCCCATGGTGATGAGCTCCGTCAAATGTATCCTTTCTCCAATAACTCCTTGATCTGTTTCTTAATCTCCTCTAGATCATTTGCGAGCATCCGGTATGGTCTCTTCGATATGGGCCTGGTGCCTGGCAATAGCTCTATCAAAAGCTCGATGTCTCAATCCGGTGGCATGCCTGGTAATTCTTCTGGAAAAAAATCCGGGTAATCCTTCACTACGGGCACTTCCTCCTGAACAACTCCCGTGAGGGTATTCACTTGGCTACTTCTCGACGCATGCCTAGATACATACTTAATCCTTTTTCACTTCGGGGTGGTGAGACAAATTGACTTACTAACACAATCAATGCTTCCTCCATACTTTGACATCCAGTCCATGCCTAATATCACATCCAATCCTTGTGACTCCAAGATTATTAGGTCGGACGGAAAAACATGGCTACCAATGGTTAGGGGTATCTGGTTGCACCATCAACTAGCCATATACTCTGCTCCAGGTGAACTTACTAACAGATGGGTCCTAAGGGTTTGGGTTGGTAGTCTAAACTTATCCACAAATCCCCTTGATATGTATGAATGCGATGCACCAGTATCAAAAAGAACAAAAGCGGTAAATGACTTAACCAAAAACTTACCAATAACCGCGTCTGGCTTCTCTTCAACCTCCTCCACATTGACATGGTTCACTTGTCCTTTGTTGAATGGATTGGGCTTCTTTCCAGCGCTCCCATTGCCGTTTCCATTCTTCCCTTCAGGGCACTCCGTGGCATAGTGTCCAGTCTTCCCGCACTTGAAACAAGTAATGTGGCTTAGGTCTCTCTTGGCGGGTGTGGCTGGATTGGGGCGGTTCTGATTGTTGCTTGCTCCATTCCCATTCCCATTCCTTGGGCCTATATGATTATGGTTACTTCCTCCATTGTGGGTGTGGCCTCCATGGTTATGAACAAGTCCTCCTGTGTTCGGGGTTAGGCGAGGCTTTTGCTGAGCTCCTGAATTATACCTTCATTGTCCATACTCCCTCTTACGGCTCTCAATTTGTTGCTGCTTCCCTTCAATCATAAGAGCCTTATCTACCAACTCCTGGTAGTTGTTGAATGTTGTCACCATCACCTGCATGCTCATCTCATCATTCAGCCCTTCCATAAACTTCTCCTGCGTTGCGGCATCTGTGGCCACATCATCAGGGGCATAGCGGGCTAACTTGCTAAACTCATCCGCGTACTGAGCCACGGTACGGTTCCCCTGGCGTAAGTTGCGAAACTCATGCTTCTTCATATTCATGGCTCTAGTTGAAACATGGGCTGTACAAAAAGCTTGTTGAAACTGATCCCATGTCACCGTGGCTATAGGGTAGGTGACAGTGTAATTCTCCCACCATGAGGCTGCTGGTCCATCCAACTGATGTGCGGCAAAACGCACCTTCTCAGCATCAGTACATCCTATAGTGGTTAACTCCCTTCCAATCCTGCGGAGCCAATCATCTGCTACTATGGGCTCGGTGCTACTGGAAAACACCGGCGGCTGCAACCTTAGAAAATGGGCTAAGTTGTCAACTGGTGGTGGTGGTGGTGGATTGTTGTTGTTATTGCCTTGGTTCTGAACCAACAACTGCATCAGGGTATTCTGCTGCTGGATCAACTGAGTGAGCTCCGGTGGGAAGGTAAATCCGGGGTCACGTCTCGGAGGCATCTGATGGGTTTTAGAGGGGAGAGATTATAATAGAATGGGGTCTAATGAGAAAACACTACCCATATGAACATGAGACAAACACAATCATTTCACTCAATCAATCAAGCAAGGGCATACAATCGGTCTAACTATCATTACAAAAGTGCTTGGACTATACTATTTATATGGTGGAATTCTACTACTGATGTGGTGGTCTACTAAAAATATTCTTCGGTTGAACACTCCATGATGTCTGCTCCAGCTTCGTCTTCATAGTCATCATCGCTATTGTCGGGGTCTGAGTCGGTGTCGTCGATGATGATGTAGTCCTCCAGGCGAATCTCCTTGGGTTCTTCGTCTTCTCCTCCTAGTGCGGGGTCTCCCAGGAATACTGCTAGCTTCATTGTTAGATCGGCATTCTTATCCACTATTACGGCGATTTCCTCCTCATAATCTTCATGAGTAGCCTTGAGTTCTTCCTCCAGTTCCATGATCCTAGTCCTTGCCTTCTTCAGATCTATCATTCCTGCGCACATCTGGTTCTCCTGGCAACGAATGTGTTGGTTTAACTCTTGGATGAAAGTTGCAATTGATCTATCCTTCCTGGTGCTGATCATCTCCCATTGCTCATCTCGGCGCCCACAAATCTGATAGATATTATCCTTAAGCTCCTTATGATAAACTTCTCCAATGCGTCCCATGGTGATGTGAGCTGCCATACTCTTTCCTAGACTCCAGGTTGGTGCATCAAAGGAAAACTCTATGGGCTTAGTGACTGGCGTGAATGTCCTTTCGGGAACTTGAACTTGAATCATCCATCGCTCCTCTTCTGGAAGGGTGGCGTTGTAAGTCCCGGTGAAGCTTGGTATTCCAATGTTCAGGTACCTAGTGACTTCCTTCAAGTGTCGTCCAAAAGGTTCTTCTTCATCCGGTTGTGCAAACTTGTTCCTTGCGTCCGCCATCCTAAAGAGTAGAAAATGGAGAGGAGTCAGAAATGAGGAGAGAATAGTGATCTAGGGCTTTAGCTTAGTGGTCGAGTCCTACACTCAGCGTGTGCCCTGATACCATCTTGTAGCGACCCGACCTCAAACGGTCAAGTCTCTGTGTTTCCATGTCATCCCTGGATCGGTAATGCTGACACACACAGTACTCGAGGATTTATAACAGAGTAGCAATCACACACTTATTACATCGAATGTCTCAAAAGAGAACTTAATACAATAAATATGGCTTAAGGCCATCTAATACGATAACAGTGGAAGGCTTGGAAGATAAAGTGAGTCCATCAACTCCAACGACATAGCTGAGCTGCACGGCAATGACCTAACGAACCTTAGTCCTCGTATGAAAAGTTTGCAACATAATACGTTGCAGCCTGAAATGGGTCAGCACATGAAATATGCTGGCAATATAACACAGTAGAGCAAGAACAGAATAATGCTATCACTACATGCATATTTGGCTGGTGGAAAGCTCTAGGGTTATAGTTTTGTCAAAAGCCAATTTTTTCCTACAACAAAGGAATAAAATTTTAATTCAACTATCATGGTAGTTGAAACATCATTGAGAAGGTTCCTCCAACTCAATCCCAATTAAAGTAATTATCAACCCAACAATATTAATTTAGAGTGATGAGATACTTAGGATACTCCAAGTACTAGATACTCAAGATGTCCATAACCGGGGACACGGCTAATCATGATTAGTTTATACACTCATGATTAGTTTATACACTCTGGAGAGATTTGCACACTTTTCCCCACAAGACCCGATCTCCTCCGTTGGATTTCTCACACTACATGGTGTTTGAGAAACGGATGACCGAGACACAGTCTTTCAGAAGCATTAACCCCTTACTCCGGGCAGACCATACCAAACCTACATCCCACTATCTATTGTTCCACCTCTTCGGGAGCTTCACGCAACTTACTCAACTATGTTAGAGCCCATAATAGCTTGTGGCTGCACACGGAAGTTTCTAGCATGAAAATATCTCAGTTCCCTTTGAACCTGGCTGGCAGCCCATAGGATTATCACACGGGTACTCCGGGATATCCTAGGACAACACTGGATTCTCCAGGTGCCCAACAAACAATCCACCCAGATGTGTATTCAAGTTGCCACCTTAAGTTAAACCATTAATTAACAATCTCACATCTGTCATGGATTTCACTCACCCAAACACGTCTACGAGCATAGCATGGCAATATAGGCAATACGTAGAAGTAACTCCCAAGGGTTTGAATATAACAGGGCAATAGGTTCTACCTCATCAACTACTTCCCAACCCACATATTAATGACATCCTAATCATGCAATGTTTGAGGTTATGAACTAATGCATAAAAACTGGGTGATAAAGGGATATGATCAAAGTGTTACTTGCCTTGCTGATGATCCGCAAAACCTAGGGATTCGTAGTAGCACGCTTCGCACTCCGGGTGTTCTATCGCAAACAAACAATAGTATACATAAGCAATCAAGTGAAGATGCATGGGCAAAACTCAAATAAGAAGAATTGACCAGAAAGTTCAACTTAAGAACTCCGGTTAGCAAAAAGAATCAAATCAAACGGAGCAACGAAACTCAAACGGCGAAAGAAACAAGATCCGTTTACTAATTTGAACTAAAGTCAAATTTTACAGTACCAAAATCTTGTTTGAGTTGACTAAACAGAAAGAGGGTCTCGAGACAAAGATCTAGGCGCTTGGATCGCCTGATTCCGACAAACGAGCAAAAAGATAAACTGAAACAAAAATCGGATCAGAAATCGCGATCGAAAATAATCGCGGAAAGATCCGAGAAAAAGAAAACTAATGAACAGGCTAACGAATGAGCATTCGTTGTCTGTAACTATCGAGCGAAAACCGTTCGTTAAAACGAACGTACGGACGAACGTCCGCTAAATAGAAGAACCGGGAAAACCGGCGAACCGATCTTAAAAAACGAACTAGGGTTTTTCTAAAAAAACCGAATCTGTTTTATTTTAAAAAAATGGGCGGCGGCGAATGGCGGGGTACCTCTCCGGCAAGGCTCGGGCGAGGCGGGGCTCGGGCGGCGGGGCGGCGGCGAGGCACGGCGGCGGCGACTCGGCTCGGGAGGCGGGCTGCGGCGGCGGGGTGGGTGGTCGTGGCAGGGGGGTGGCTTGGGGGAGGGGGCAAGGCGGCGGGGAGGCGGAGTCCGACTCGGACTCCGGTCCAAGTCGGCGGCGGCGGCGGCGTCCGGTCTGCAGGTGGGAGACGGCGGCGCGGAGTGATGGGCCGGCTCGGCTGGGCCTTGGCCAAGTCGGGCGTTGGAAACCTCTTCTTTTTTAAAAATTCCGCCAAACAGAAAAACATCCTAGAAAATAAAATAAAAATCTGAAAATGCCAAAACAAATTTTCGCTGTCTAAATAAAATATTTAGAACGAGATGAACATTTTCTTGGCCCTAAAATGCAACTTTGAAAAACGTGCAATTTTTCTAATGCAAATAAAATCAAATATTTGATTTTAATATTTTTCCTCCATTATTTCAATTATTTTGGAGAAGTCATATTTTCTCCTCTCATATATTTTAATAGGAAATATTTTCGGAGATAAAAATAATTAAAACCAAAATCCTTGTTTCAATATTTGATAAAAGTCAAATATGAAAACCGGGAAATCCCCAACTCTCTCCGAGGGTCCTTGAGTTGCTTAGGATTTCGAGGATCGCGAAACGAAAAAGCAATAAAATATGTATGCAAGAATGATCTATGTATAACATTCCAAATTGAAAATTTGGGATGTTACAGATAGACATCCCTCTAGTCATCTAAATGATCACGTGATCCATATCAACTAAACCATGTCCGATCATCACGTGAGATGGAGTAATTTTCAATGGTGAACATCACTATGTTGATCATATCTACTATATGATTCACGTTCGACCTTTCGGTCTTAGTGTTTCGAGGTCATATCTACATATGCTAGGCTCGTCAAGTTTAACCCGAGTATTCTGCACGTGCAAAACTGGCTTGCACCCATTGTATCTGAACGTAGATCTTATCACACCCGATCATCACGTAGTGTCTCGGTACGACGAACTGTAGCAACGATGTATACTCAGGGAGAACACTTATACCTTGAAATTTAGTGAGAGATCATCTTATAATGCTACTACCATACTAAGCAAAATAAGATGCATAAAAGATAAACATCACATGCAATCAAAATATGTGACATGATATGTCCATCATCATCTTCTGCCTTTGATCTCCATCTCCAAAGCACCGTCAAAATCTCCATCGTCACCGGCTTGACACCTTGATCTCCATCGTAGCATCGTTGTCGTCTCGTCAACTATTGCTTCCATGACTATTGTGACACCCCCCCCCCCCATTTTTAACCGTACACTAATCATACATGCAAATGTGTACAACCAAGATCAGGGACTCATGGGAAGATATCACAACACAACTCTAGACACAAATAAAATAATACAAGCTTTATATTACAAGCCAGAGGCCTCGAAGGCTCGAATACAAATGCTTGAAGACACAAGAGTCAGCGGAAGCAACAATATCTGAGTACAGACATAAGTTAAACAAGATTTCCTTAAGAAGGCTAGCACAGACTGGGATACAGATCGAAAGAGGCGCAGGCCTCCTGCCTGGGATCCTCCTAAACTACTCCTGGTCGTCGTCAACGACCTGCACATAGTAGTAGACACCTCCCGAGTAGTAGCAGTCGTCATCGACAGTGGCGTCTGGCTCCTGGACTCCAACATCTGGTCGCAACAATTGGATATAGAAAGGGGGAGAAGGGGGCAAAGCAACCGTGAGTACTCATCCAAAGTACTCGCAAGCAAGGAGCTACACTACATATGCATTGGTATCAATGAAAGGGATAGCATATGTGGACTGAACTGCAGAATGCCGGAATAAGAGGGGGATAGCTAGTCCTATCGAAGACTACGCTTCTGGCAACCTCCATCTTGCAGCAGAAGAAGAGAGTAGATGGTAAGTTAACCAAGTATCATCGCATAGCATAATCCTACCCGGCAATCCTCTCCTCGTCGCCCTGTTAGAGAGCGATCACCGAGTTGTATCTGGCACTTTGAAGGGTGTTTTTATTAAGTATCCGGTTCTAGTTGTCATAAGGTCAAGGTACAACTCCGGGTCGTCCTTTTACCGAGGGACGCGGCTATTCCAATAGATAAACTTTCCTACAGGGGTGCACCACATTTCCCAACACGCTCGATCCCCTTCATCCGGGCACACTTTTCTGGGTCATGCCCGGCCTCGGAAGATCAACACGTCGCAGCCCTACCTAGGCACAACAGAGAGGTCAGCACGCCATTCTAAATCCTATGGTGCAGGGGTCTGGGCCCATCACCCATTGCACACCTGCATGTTGCGAACGTGGTCGGCGAGCAAACCTAGCCTCCCTTATACAAGAGCAGGCAATCCAGTCCAACCCGGCGCGCGCCCCTCAGTCACTGACGTCACGAAGGCTTCGGCTGATACCATGACGTCGAGTGCCCATAACTGTTCCCGCGTAGTTGGTTAGTGCGTATAGGCCAGTGGCTAGACTCGGATCAAATACCCAGATCTCATTAAGCATGTTATTTTGAAATAACCGCGGACGCCGACCAGGGCCAGGCCCACCTCTCTCCTAGGCGGTCTCAACCTGCCCTGTCGCTCCGCCACAAAGATCCACTCAGAGGGCCGTCGGCACAAATGGCCTTTCGGACCCAATCCGTGAATCACTCGCAGGTACTCTACGAGCCGACCCGACTTTAATCACCACAGGTATCATGTATAAAGTATATAGCATATACCCGTGATCACCTCCTGAGTGATCACGGCCCGATAGTATAGCATGGCAGACGGACAAGAATGTAGGGCCACTGATGATAAACTAGCATCCTATACTAAGCATTTAGGATTGTAGGTAAGGTATCAATAACTGTAGCAACAATGACAAGCTATGCATCAGGATAGGATTAACGGAAAGCAGTAACATGCTACACTACTCTAATGCAAGTAGTAGAGAGAAGAGTAGGCGATATCTGGTGATCAAGGGGGGCTTGCCTTGTTGCTCTGGCAAGGAGGGGTCATCTTTGATGTAGTCGAACACACGGACATCGGCAGCGGTCTCAGAGTCTACCGGAAAATAAGTAATGGAGGGGGAACACAATAAATAACAGAGCAATCAAATGTAACACAAAGCAAGATGTGACAATACGTTGTGCTAGGGGTGACCTAACGTAGGGATAGGTGATACCGGTGAAGGGGGAAACATCCGGGAAGGTATCCTCGGTGTTTCGTGTTTTCGGACATATGAATCGGAGGGGGGAAGTTGTGTGTTTGCTATGCTAGGGATGTGTGGCGGACGAACGGGCTGCATATCCAGATTCGTCTCGTCGTTCTGAGCAACTTTCATGTACAAAGTTTTTCCAACCGAGCTACAGCTTATTTTATATTAATTTTAAAAGATTTAAATCATTTTAGGATTTATTTAATTATTTAAATTCAAGATTATCCAGAACAGTGCACACTAACGTCGGCATGACATCAGCATGACGTCAGCAGTCAACAAAGGTGTTGACTGGTTAACTAACGTGTGGGTCCCGTTCGTCATTGACTAGACTAACTGATCATGATTAATTAGTTTAATTAGTTGTTTAGATTAATTAATCAAAATTAATTAAGTTAATTAATCCTTTAATTGATATTATTAAAAAATTATTTATTTATTTAATTCTTTTTTTTCAAAAACGTTCTGGGGGCGTGGGGCCCCCATGTCATTGGCCCCAAGGGCCTAGCGGGCGACAGGCGCCTGGGCATGGGCGAACCCGCCTGGCGTCGGGGGAGCCCGCCCAGGGAGGGCGTGGACACGCTGGCGGGCAGCGGCACGAGGGGCTGGTGGCCAGGGTTGGGGAAGAGCGGGGTGGCGCGACGCTTGGCAGCAAGCGGCTGCAACAACAGCGAATCAATGGGCGGCGGAGGCCAGCGAGGCGTGAGCGGATGGTGGAGGAGCAACAACGGCTAGAGCCAGGGGCGTGGGGTCGAGCTGGGCGCCGCAATCACGGCGATGGAGCGAGCGGGACGGCCCCAGGTGCGCGGTCAGGGTGCACGGCGCGTGTGAGAGCGGCAGGGGAGTGACAGGGCGTGGTGAGCGCGCCAGGGAGGGAGGTGATGCACGGGTGCGTGCGTCGGGCGTGGCCGATGCGGCACGGGCGCGGCCAGGGCGTGGCCACGGCGGGGCGGCAAGCCATGACGCGCTGGGCTGCGGACGAGCACGGCTGCGAGGCGGTTGCGGGCAGGATGTGGTGAGCGCGGTCGAGCGGCGGTGTCCGCGGCCAATATAGAGAGAGGGGGAGGGCGTGGCCCTTACCGGCGTTGCCGGGGTACGGGGGCGGCGAGGCTCGGTGGAGCCGGTGATGGAGAGGCGGGGGCGGTGCAGTCTGACGCGAGGGCGAGGAGGCGACGAGGTTGACGAAGTCGGGCAGCGCTGGGGATGGGCGCAGCGGCCAGTGGGAGGGGAGGCGGCCGGCGCGAGCTTGCGTAGCAGCATGGGGCAGGGGAGGCGGGGCGCGGGTGCCAGTACGCTCCGGTGGAGTTGAACAACGTTTATTGTTTGCCTGACTTTGAATTTGAATTCGAATGGGAGTTGATGCATCGCGTGGTTAGCAATAGTAATCGTGGTGACATGGCATCGAACAGGGAATTACTGTAGCTTAAATATCCCGGCGTCACAACTATCGCTACCGCTTAGTGATAAAGTAAAGCAATTACATGGCGGTTGCATTTCATACAATAAAGCGACAACCATAAGGCTTATGCCAGTTCCCGATAACTTTTATAAAACATGATCATCTCATATAAAAATTTATATCTCATCACGTCTGGCCATATCACATCAAAACATGCCCTGCAAAAACAAGTTAGACGTCCTCTACTTTGTTGGTGCAAGTTTTACGTGGCTGCTACGGGCTTCTAGCAAGAACCGTTCTTACCTACGCATCAAAACCATTTTTCGTCAAGTGTGTTGTTTTAACCTTCAACAAGGACCGGCTGTAGTCAAAATCGATTCAACTAAAGTTGGAGAAATAGACATCCGCTAGCCACCTATGTGCGAAGCACGTCGGTAGAACCATTCTCATGAACGCGGTCATGTAATGTCAGTTTGGGCCGCTTCATCCAAAAATACCGCCGAATCAAAGTAAGACGTTGGTGAGCAGCAGTATGACTATTATCGCCCACAACTCATTGTGTTCTACTCGTGCATATATCATCTACGCATAGACCTGGCATGGATGCCACTATTGGGAACACAGTATTTCAAAAAAAATCCTACGATCACGCAAGATCTATCTAGGAGATGCATAGAAACGAGATGGGAGGGTGTGTCCACGATGTAGACCGAAAGCAGAAGCGTTTATTAACGCGATTGATGTAGTCAAACGTCTTCACGATCCAACCGATCCAAGCACCGAATGTACGGCACCTCCGTGTTCAGCACACGTTCAGCACGATGACGTCCCTCAAGATCTTGATCCAGTTGAGGACGAAGGAGAGTTTCGTCAGCATGACAGGTGGCGACGGTGATGATGAAGTTACCAGCGCAGGGCTTCACCTAAGCACTACGATGATATGACCAAGGTGTTAAACTATGGAGGGGGCACCACACACGGCTAAGAGATTGTCTGTTCTGCTTTAGGGTGCCCCCTGCCCACATATATAGAGGAGGGGGAGGAGGAGGCCGGCCAAGGGGGAGGCGCGCCAAGGGGGGGAGTCCTACTAGGACTCCAAACCTAGTAGGATTCGCCCCCCTCCTTCCCTTCCAACAGAGAGGGGGAAAAGGGAAGGGAGAGAGAGGGAGAAGGAAAGAGGGGGGTCACGCCCCCTCCCCTTGTCCAATTCGGATTGGGGCAAGGGGGCGCGCCCCACCTCCTGTGGCCTGCCTCCTCTCCTCCACTATGGCCAATTAGGCCCAATAACTTTCCCAGGGGTTCCGATAGCCTTATATAACCTTCCAATATATCAATCTTTACCTCTCGACCATTTCGAGACTCCTCGTCATGTCCATGATCTCATCCGGGACTCCGAACAAACTTCGGTCATCCAATCACATAACTCATAATACAAACCGTCATCGGACGTTAAGCGTGCGGACCGTACGGGTTCGAGAACTATGTAGACATGACCGAGACACATCTCCGGTTAATACAATTCTAGCATGAATAATAAACATTTATCATGATATAAGGAAATATAAATAACAACTTTATTATTGCCTCTAGGGAATATTTCCTTCACCAACGAGGGGCCTAGCTGTCACGACACCACCGCCGCCGCCGACGGCACAGCGGCCGGCGAAGCTGATAACCAGGGAGAGGACATTCAAGCCTCCCTAGAATATAAAAACAGCCCCGCAGGAATATCTGAGGATGAGGACCCCAATGATCTCTTCGACGGGGTTGACAACAATTATTTACCTGAATCCGAGGAGGATGACAGCCTCAAAACCGCTGACTACGTAGTCCTCGAAGACCCCTTTGAGCAGGAGCGGTTCAGACGGCGTCTGGTAGTTACTACCAGGAGTATGAAGAGGAAGCAACAACAGCTGCAAGCCGATCAAAGCACGCTGAATGACAAGTGGATAGAAATCCTCTCGCCGAACAAGACCTCGAGGAATGGCACCACACCACGCCTAAGTCTTACCCCCGCCGGCTTCTTTTGCCGGAATTTGACGAAGAGGTCACCGACAACATGCTTTTAATACACGGTTGGGCCGATCACTTGATCGACCCCCTAAAGGGCGCGACAAGCCAACAAGAGAAAATTTACACGCTCAAACAGCGACACGCCGTGACGAAAAATACCCTATTGAATATCTCGAGCCCTACGGCGCACAGCGACAGATAGAAGCTAACCAATCCCCTACTCCGTCCATCTATGGATCAAGGGGGCGTGCACCGGCCGGGCGCAACGGCTGCAATGCCTGGTTGAACAGGCATGACCGAGCTTGGGAACAAACTTATGCCCGCATGTCTCCCAACGTCCGGCAAGACATTGTTTGGTTCAGAGGATCTGCTCAACCGATCTGCTTCACTAACAGGGTGATGGAACATCAGTTCCCGGATGGATTTAAGCCCATCAACATCGAGCAGTATGATGGAACTACCGATCCAGCCATGTCGATTGATGATTTCCTCCTCCACATCCACATGGCCAACAGAGACGATATCCACGCCATCAAGTACTTGTCGCTCAAACTCAAGGGGCCGACGAGGCATTGGCTGGATAGCATTCCTCCCCACTCTATCGGGAGCAGATGCTCTGAGGAGCCACCGATGACATCCTCAGACCTTATGCCATTATATGCATCAATTCTGGCTTGTGTCATGGATAAATAACTGGGTTGCCTGACTCTTCTGTATAGTTGCTTTGCATAGGAATATCTCAACCTACTGAATATTTTGTGAATCATGAAGATCTCCCTTGGCGTCCAAGGCATGTAATCCTATATAACATCAACATGAAGGCTGCCCCCGGTGTTGCGTATTTTTCCTAAATCTACTCATTAACTATGTCATTTTTTTGTGCTTGTTGTAGTTACACTATGATTTTTTTTAAAAATATATGGCAGTTTTATTATGGGGAGTGCACGCATCTGCCGGTAGATTAATTGAAAACATCAACCGCCTCCTGCTCCACTGGATTGAGCCACATATAGCCGTCAGATCTCCCTGATGAGGTGTGTTACGATTGCAACAGGATAGATGTTGCGTAGCTTGCTCTGCAACAACAACTTTGTTGCAAAAACACCGAAAGCATTGTTTTTGCTTGGAATTTTTTTATTTTCGTCTTCACTTTTTTTGCAACATAGATGATGTTGCCGGAGGACTTTTGCAATATAGGCGTTGTTGCGGGGTTTTTTCGTCTTTACATTTTGAAACATAGATGATGATGTGGGAGGATTTTTGCATGAATGATGTTGCGAAGATTTTCACTGAAAATATTGACATCGTGTGCGGTGTGAATTGAGTAAGTTATGCAACAAAGATGATGTTGCGGGAGGACTTATGCAACAAGGTGCTTGTTGCGATAAGTATAAAATGCATCGCCGGCCAGAGCGACGGCGGAGGACGAGACGGGAGGTTGGAGTGGCGTAGCTGGGCCAATGGTGGCCAGAGCGGTGCTTGGGCGTGCACACTCGAGTGGTGGCCATGGCTGCAAGTAGGCATAAAGAGGCGGAGAAGGAGATGCAATGCTCGTGATTTTTCTAGACAAGGGGCAGGTCTTGCTTCGGACCGCAAGGACACGTGTCTATCGATGGAAAAAAATGCAATAGTAGCATCCGCCGGCTGATGGGAATAGTTTTCCTAGTTTTATTCACTAGAGCATGGCAATAAGGAAAATGGTTACCTTCAGTCGGCGGATCACATGCGAGCATCCGCCGCCTCGTCCGTGTGACATGTGTCCTGTGTCGGGCCTTCGTTTTCTAGTCGATCTCTCTTTTTTATCTGAGGAAAGGATAAGGAGGCAGCCCACCCAGCGCTAGACCTTTCTTCCCTCTTTGAACTCTCTCTCTCTCACACACACACACACGAGTGGATAAGGCCTAGCCATTAGAGATGAGGTAGCACGTGACATGAAAATTGATGCCGTTGCATCTGGGTTGGGTGTGGGCGCCTCCGGTGCCACCCATCTCCACCATGAAGGTCGGCCGCCGTAGGGCTGTCGGCTATCGCGGTGCTCCCGAGCTTGGGACAGGCGCCCCCGTCCTCATCCATGTCATCCCCGACCATCATCGGTCGTCTCTCTGTTGCAGTTGCAACAACAGAGATGCAAAAGGCGACGGCAACGACGATGGTGCTACTGGGACATCATCATTCATTGCCAAAAAAATCTGCAACATCAACAAGTCCTCTCGCTACATCATCCTCGTTGCATAAATTTCTTGATTCACACCGCAGATGCCAACATCTTTTCAATGAAAAAAAATCAGCAACATTATTCATGTTGCAAAAGTCCTCCCGCAATATCATCTATCTTGCAAAAAGGTGAAGACGAAAAAAATAATTCTCCAACAACACCATTGTTGCAAATGTTCTCCCGCAACATCATCTATGTTGCAAAAAAGTTGAAGAAAAAAATTTGGATTAAAATAATGCTTTAGTGGTTTTGCAACAAAGCAATTGTTGCAGAGCGAGTTGTGCAACATCTACCTTGTTGCAATTCCTCACGCGCCTCATTTGGGAGATCAAACGGCTATTTATGCCTCAATCCAATGACGCAGGAGGCGGCAGATGTTTCAAAACGATCCGCCGGCCAATGCGTAGTGCGGCCCAAAAAATCATGTGGACATACATTTATGAATTTCCTAGATTTTCGGATTTTCAATTGGCCCCGTGCTTTTTTCCCTCTGTTTTTTTATGTTGAGATTTTGTTTTTCTGGGCCTTTTTATAGACAGGGCCCAAAGAGGGTCCGCGCTGGGACGTTGTACTAGCGAACACAATCGTTCGCTAGCTTCTAGCGTTCTATAACCAACTAATCTTGCTCCAATCTGGTATCTGTTTCTATCCGGTTCCGTAGGAGTGCTGGATACCAGAAACCCCACGCCCAGCGAGTATCGTGGTTTCATCTCATATTCATCTCGCCACCGCCGCCTTCTTCCATCACAGACCTGAAGGTTCGATCCGCTCCCCCTTGTGCTGCTTCTCTTTCCCTCTGCTTTCCACTGTGATTAATACCCCTTTTCTTTAACACCATCAGATTAGTGCGGGACACCGTGGCAGCAATTTTTTCTATTCCGTCCGGCAATCTTCCTCCTGGTCACCAGATGAAAACATGTAAGACGGTGTCTGTGTGCACCCCACTAGAGGAGGATCAAGGCACACATGTGTTTGATATCTTGGGTTACAGCAAGCACAAGGGCATGGGCCATGACCTGGATAGCTACATAAGGTCTGGGATTTTCTCCGTCGGCAGCCATGACTGGGGAATCTTCTTCTATCCCGACAGGCTTAATGGATATGGCCTAGATTACATCTCAGTATATCTCATTCTTTTGAGCAACAATGTTAAACTCCGGGCATCCTGTGACATGAGGCTCGTGGACCAGTACACTGGATTCCCATTTTCAGTGCATAAAACAGAACTTAGAACTTTCAGTTCCGGTGACTTCACTAACTTTGCTCCTGAGACTCCTTATTTCATGAGGCGAAGTGAGTTTGAGGGATCTCCGTACCTTAGGGATGATCGCTTGACGATCGAATGCATCGTCACTGTTTTCAAGATGCCACATGTTACTGAAACCAAATCATTCCCCAAAATCGACATGCCACAACCTGACATGACTGAGAATGTCAGCAAGCTACTTGAAGAAATGACAGGATTTGATGTGAGTTTCATTGTTGGAGGAGAGACTATTGAAGCACATAGGTTTGTTCTCACTATGAGGTCGCCTGTTTTCAAAGCAGAGCTCTATGGGTCGATGCAGAAGGCGAGGCTGGGGGAGTGCATAACCATCAAGGACACGCAACCTGCCATTTTCAAGGCCCTGCTCCATTTCATCTATACTGACTCTTTGCCTAGCAGCGAGGATACAGAGATGATCCGGCTTTTACTAGTGGCCGCGGATAGATATGCAATGGATAGGCTCAAGCTGGTTTGCCAAAGCATCCTTTGCGAGGATTTGAATGTGGACACCATCACAACCACATTGGCTTTTGCTGAGCGACATAACTGCCACCAGCTTAAGGATGCTTGCCTTGAATTTATCAAATTATCAAATTTCATGGATGATGTGGTGGGAACCCAACGCTTAAAGGATCTCAAGGCGACTTGCCCATCTTTCATTGTGGATGAACTGGGGAAGAGAAGGAAGTTTTCATGAAGCATGAGCAACTATATTGGTAGATTTGCTAAATTTCTCGTACCAAATTTTCGTAGGGATGATCAGCTCAATGTTAGATGAATCCAAGAGTGGTTAGGTTAATTCTGAAGTGATATAAATGGCGTGAAAGTCGCCCTAATCAACCTGTCCAAATCAGAACTTTTTATTTATCAGTTTGTTGATTTTATCTAGAGTGCTTCTCTGCTACCTGTAAGACTTGCTCTTAATTTTTTTTTCAGAAGTTCCTTCCCTTTGTTGAGCATTTGTTGCCCCTCTCCCTTTGACTTTCTATAAAAGTTTGTCTCCTCTCAGATTCGTCTCAGTGCCCTCTCGCTGCCAGTCCACCATGGCTCCGGAGGCCCTTGGGTCTTTCCAAGACGCGATGAATCGCAGCTCGTCAGTAGCGCGACTTGTCATCATTGTAACACAAGAGAAAGAACTGTCAAATTGGCAGGGGTAATCGATGTAAATCTATAATGTGAGTTGGTAGTTGAGAGATTCTGTTGTATGAAAGACCAATTTATAAGGAGAAATTTTCAGGGATAAAAAGTGCGTGGCTTGAAAAAGTGCAGAGACATTTTTACTTCTTTCAGATTTAGTTAGCAAAATACAAATGGCATTATAGAAGCAAGCTGTAGGTCAGAGAGAGAAAATTTGCTTATTAAATTGGCAAGTCTTATAGAACGAAGAACTGTTTCTGAAATGAAAAATGCTCCAAAATCGCATTTCTTCTATACAAATAGCAAAGGGAATGAAGATATGAGTTGGTCACAGCCTCACAAGCCTGATCTGAAAGTGCAGGTGCTCCCAGTTGATGGCGAACCGAACCGAAGTGATGTCTGGAAACAATGTTATGGCACGGACAATTAAGCACAACATGAATCCATGCCTTTGCGTCAGGCTTGTAGCGTATGGAGAAGTTCAATAGTATGTGTTGGCCGTAGCATGTTATTAGAATTTATAATCATGGTCGCATGTAATTAGCTTAAACTGAAACAGTAGCGACGAAGCACTGTGTACTCATTTCGTTTGAACCAAAGTTTAACGAATGTGTATCCAAGTGTGATGTTTCGTCTGTCCTTTGTCTTTGACGTTTTTTTGCCTGAAAGTGTATTTGAATTAGCATGTTGGGCATTTTATAATTTATACTGGAGTTATGAATTTGAGAATCCAGGTGTCAAAACTTGCGCCAAATTAGCATCCATCCAATTCAATGGCCTGATTACGGGTATCATACGAGTGATTCAAAGTTGCAATCAAAATTCAGAGCTGAAAACTGCCAACAGGCAACATCTATCTTGGAACGTGACACCGAAGGCAGCATGAAGAGTCAAACCAACCTTAAAAACAGCACCTCAAAAGTCACAGCTACTCCCTCCGTCCGAAAATAGTTGTCATCAAAAAGAGTAAAAGGGAATGTATCTAGATGTATTTTAGTTCTAGATACATCTCTTTTCATCCATTTTGATGACAACTATTTTCGGACGGAGGGAGTACTATGGATCAAACTCGCGCTCCCTCCTCTGTGCTGCCCCCCTCTCGCCAAACTCCCGGCCGGGTTTAAAACCGGACAATATTTTGCAAAATTTAACTGAAACTAAATCAGTCAAACATAAAAGGTAAAACTAAAGCACCACGAAACATATGATGTACTTACTGCTATCGAAGGAGGGATGATGTACTAAAGTCACTGGACACAGGTCATGGGGAACGATCTGATCTACCAAGGAGTCTAGTTCTAGCAGTAGCTACAGATAATAATACTTGGTGACCGAGATGATAACAGGATCAAAGAATCATGGGAGGAACTGAAATTACACACAGTGAACAGAGTTAACTGCTCCCCGTAGAAAAAGGTGTTAACTGAAGCTCACAGTAGTTAAACTTCAGTTAACTGTGTGTTTTCAAAAAGAACTTCAGTCAACTGTAGCCGTTGTCAGACACTTGACTGAACAGGGGAGCCCTTGGTCTTCGAGGGGCGTTGATCTTTGACAAGTGAAGCGCATCCTAGCCGTCTGTCTTTCTGGTAGCTGTCGAATTCCTCGGAGAAGTTGTCAATTTCTTCAGGTGCATTCATCAGAGACAGGAACTTCAGAGAATTAGTGTACCGATGCATAGTCCAACAAAATTTGAGTGCTTATTCGGTATAACTGAAATTAAACACAACAAAACCGGAAGCATATGCAGCCGAGTTAGTTTCTTCACCTTGTTCACGACGGTAGGGACCCCCACAGACTGCATGGAGCCATCCTATATGGCGGCCGGAAAGGGTGGACGGATACGGGAGAGAGTGCGGGCGATTTAGTTTTTTTTTTTAGAAGACGTGCGGGCGATTTGGTGGATCGATCAATTTGGAGGAATTTTGAATGGGTCCGGCCTGTCGGATCAGACGTGGTGGACGCGTCCAGATGGCCCAAAATCCCCGCACATATTGGGCTGGGGTTGAGGGGTATCGGATAGCCTTCACATTTGGGATGGTTTTGGGGGTCTGGTTGGGTGGCGTTTCTTGTCCAGGCTGCCTGCCCAAAGAAAGGATTGTATCCTGATGGTGAGAGTTATACTTTCGTGGAAATACAGGGCTATCATCTTCCTGGTCGACTTGAGAGACGGGTCCTCTTGATTGGGGACACGACTAGAAAACTGGACCCAGATTCAAGTTCCGAAGTAATTACACATATAGAAATTCAAAAAGAAATCGAGGGGAGGGGGGGTCCTGTTGGAGATGCTCTAGTTACTAAGGGTGTGTGTGGCTCCTTGAAAGTTAAGTGCTCAAGCTCTTCACCAAGTTTGTTCATTGTTCCCCCACGTAGCAGATAACTGCTTCATCGGTCTTTGCTAATGTTTCCAAGATATATGGTACTTGAACTTCAGAATCACTATCCCGCAAAAAAAAACTTCAAAATCACTTTACGAAACTTCGGAATCGATGCGTCTAAACTTGTGCCAGATTAGCATCCATTTTAGTGGCTACTTCCACGGAAACAGATGATTCAAAGAAGCAGCAAAATCGCCGGCCTCATCCGGCAAACCATACAAGTGCTTCAAAGTTGCAATCAAAATTCGGAGCTCAAAACTACAAATCAAATGTGACACTGGAAGCAGCATGCAGCATGCATAACTCTATAATTATGAAATGTACTCCAATATATCTTGTACATTTCAGAGTTAGTACATCATTAGTACATGATATTGAAGATGATCTTGTCAAATTTTAGGTAGTTATATTACCAAACTCCATGGTTCAGAAATCGAGATACATAATGATTCCAAAGAAAAAAGAAACTGAATCAGTCAAACCGATGATGTAACACTAAAGCGCCAGGAAACAACAAAAGATTAGAAACGAATCAGCCTATTCTCAGCGCCAAATCATCTACTGAAGATATAAAAAGGAAACAACCACAAGCATATGCATATGCACCGCTCATCTGTTCTACATACTGGCCATAGCATACTATTAGGATCTGCAATGATCAATCGCTTCTATAATAAAATGTACTTGTACTGCGGAACATCCCGAGTCTTGGGGTCAAGTAGCCCCCCGATGATCTCGTGATGCGGACCCTCTTCTGGAACATCCACGGCTTCGGTCAAGACGGCCGGCGCCGCCAACTGATCGAGTACATGAGGAACGAGCGTATAGACATTGTGGCCATTCAAGAAACGACGCACACTGAATTTTCTCTCTCGGAACTCGAACATTTGAGTTCCGACCTCTTTGCTTGGCACTGGCTCCCTTCTAGTGGGAGCGCAGGCCACTCGGGTGGCATCCTTCTAGGAGTCAAGGATGCCACCTTTGAGGTAGGAAGCATGGACCGGGGCGAGTTCTTCGTCGGCATGGAGATCTTTGAGCGGGCACTCAACTTCAAATGGGAGATCATTGCCGTCTACGGACCAGCAGATCATAGCCGATCTGAGGCCTTCCTTGCTGAGATCCGCATGAAGGTCTTGGCCGCCCAGCTACCGGTCGTGGTGGGCGGCAACTTTAACCTCATCCGGTCTGAGGAGGATAAGAGCAATAATTTGATCAACTTCCCTCGGATGCAAATGTTTAACGACTACATCACGGACATGGGGCTCCGGGAGATAGATAGGGTTGGTGCTAGGTTCACCTGGACTAACCGCCAAGCGGACCCGACCCGGTAGGTCCTTGACCGGGTCTTCGCTTCTCCTGAATGGGACATGCGTTGCCCCTCGCGTCGCTTCGCGCGATTACTCAGATCGATTCCGATCACGTTGTTGGGGAACGTTGCAGAAAACAAAAAATTTCCTACTCGTTTCACCAAGATCATCTAGGAGTTCATCTAGCAACGAGTGATTAGATGCATCTACATACCTTTGTAGATCGCGAGCGGATGCGTTCAAAAGAACGGTGATGATGTAGTCGTACTCGACGTGATCCAAATCACCGATGACCAGCGCCGAACGGACGGCACCTCCGCGTTCAACACACGTACGGAACAGCCACGTCTCCTCCTTCTTGATCCAGCAAGGGAGGGAGGAGAGGTTGAGGGAGATGGCACCAGCAGCAGCACGACGGCGTGGTGTTGATGGAGCTGCAGTACTCCGGCAGAGCTTCGCTAAGCACTATGGAGGTGGAGGAGGTGTTGGGGAGGGAGAAGGAGGCAACCAAAGGCCAAGGCGTTCAGGTATGAAGTCCCTCCTCTCCCCCACTATATATAGGGGTGCCAAGGGGGGGTGGCCGGCCCTAGGAGATCCAATCTCCTAGGGGGTGCGGCGGCCAAGGGGGGTTTCCCTCCCCCCAAGGCACCTAGGAGGTGCCTTCCCCTCCTAGGACTCTTCCCCCTTCAAACCCTAGGCGCATGGGCCTATGTGGGGCTGGTGCCCTTGGCCCATTAGGCCAAGGCGCACCCCCTACAGCCCATGTGGCCCCCCGGGACAGGTGGACCCACCCGGTGGACCCCCGGGACCCTTCCGGTGGTCCCGGTACAATACCGATAACCCCGAAACTTGTCCCGATGCCCGAAACAGGACTTCCCATATATAAATCTTTACCTCCGGACCATTCCGGAACTCCTCGTGACGTCCGGGATCTCATCCGGGACTCCGAACAACATTCGGGTTACTGCATATACATATCCCTACAACCCTAGCGTAACTGAACCTTAATTGTGTAGACCCTACGGGTTCGGGAGACAAGCAGACATGACCGAGACGACTCTCCGGTCAATAACCAACAGCGGGATCTGGATACCCATGTTGGCTCCCACATGCTCCACGATGATCTCATCGGATGAACCACAATGTCGAGGATTCTATCAACCCCGTACGCTATTCCCTTTGTCTATCGATATGTTACTTGCCCGAGATTCGATCGTTGGTATCCCAATACCTCGTTCAATCTCGTTACCGGCAAGTCACTTTACTCGTACCGTAATGCATGATCCCGTGACCAGACACTTGGTCACTCTGAGCTCATTATGATGATGCATTACCGAGTGGGCCCAGTGATACCTCTCCGTCATACGGAGTGACAAATCCCAGTCTTGATCCATGTCACCCAACAGACACTTTCGGAGATACCCGTAGTCTACCTTTATAGTCACCCAGTTACGTTGTGACGTTTGGCATACCCAAAGCACTCCTACGGTATCCGGGAGTTACACGATCTCATGGTCTAAGGAAAAGATACTTGACATTGGAAAACTCTAGCAAACGAACTTATACGATCTTGTGCTATGTTTAGGATTGGGTCTTGTCCATCACATCATTCTCCCAATGATGTGATCTCGTTATCAATGACATCCAGTGTCCATAGTCAGGAAACCATGACTATCTGTTGATCAACGAGCTAGTCAACTAGAGGCTCACTAGGGACATGTTGATGTCTGTTATTCACACATGTATTACGATTTTCAGATAACACAATTATAGCATGAATAAAGACAATTATCATGAACAAGGAAATATAATAATAATGCTTTTATTATTGCCTCTAGGGCATATTTCCAACAGTCTCCCACTTGCACTAGAGTCAATAATCTAGTTACATTGTGATGAATCGAACACCCATGGAATTCTGGTGTTGATCATGTTTTGCTCTAGGGAGAGGTTTAGTCAACGGATCTGCTACATTCAGGTCCGTATGTACTTTACAAATCTCTATGTCTCCATCTTGAACATTTTCACGAATGGAGTTGAAGCGACGCTTGATGTGCCTTGTCTTCTTGTGAAACCTGGGCTCCTTGGCAAGTGCAATAGCTCTAGTGTTGTCACAGAAGAGCTTGATTGGCCCCGACGCATTGGGTATGACTCCTAGGTCGGTGATGAACTCCTTCACCCATATTGCTTCATGTGCTGCCTCCGAGGCTGCCATGTACTCCGCTTCACATGTAGATCCCGCCACGACGCTTTGCTTGCAACTGCACCAGCTTATTGCCCCACCATTCAAAATATACACGTATCCGGTTTGTGACTTAGAGTCATCCAGATCTGTGTCGAAGCTAGCGTCGACGTAACCCTTTACGACGAGCTCTTCGTCACCTCCATAAACAAGAAACATTTCCTTAGTCCTTTTCAGGTACTTCAGGATATTTTTGACCGCTGTCCAGTGTTCCTTGCCAGGATTACTTTGGTACCTTCCTACCAAACTTACGGCAAGGTTAACATCAGGTCTGGTACACAGCATGGCATACATAATAGAACCTATGGCTGAGGCATAGGGGATGACGCTCATCTCTTCTATATCTTCTGCCGTGGTCGGACATTGAGCTGAGCTCAATTTCATACCTTGTAACACAGGCAAGAACCCCTTCTTGGATTGATCCATATTGAACTTCTTCAATATTTTATCAAGGTATGTGCTTTGTGAAAGACCTATGAGGCGTCTCGATCTATCTCTATAGATTTTGATGCCTAATATATAAGCAGCTTCTCCAAGGTCCTTCATTGAAAAACTTTTATTCAAGTAGGCCTTGATGCTGTCCAAGAGTTCTATATCATTTCCCATCAACAGTATGTCATCTACATATAATATGAGAAATGCTACAGAGCTCCCACTCACTTTCTTGTAAACGCAGGCTTCTCCATAAGTCTGTGTAAACCCAAACGCTTTGATCATCTCATCAAAGCGAATGTTCCAACTCCGAGATGCTTGCACCAGCCCATAAATCGAGCGTTGGAGCTTGCACACTTTGTCAGCATTCTTAGGATCGACAAAACCTTCCGGCTGCATCATATACAATTCTTCCTTAAGGAAACCATTAAGGAATGCCGTTTTGACGTCCATTTGCCATATTTCGTAATCATAGAATGCGGCAATTGCTAACATGATTCGGACGGACTTCAGCTTCACTACCGGTGAGAAAGTCTCATCGTAGTCAACCCCTTGAACTTGTCGATAACCCTTAGCGACAAGCCGAGCTTTATAGATGGTCACATTACCATCTGCGTCTGTCTTCTTCTTAAAGATCCATTTATTTTCTATGGCTCGCCGCTCAACGGGCAAGTCAGTCAAAGTCCATACTTTGTTTTCATACATGGATCCTATCTCGGATTTCATGGCTTCCAGCCATTTGTCGGAATCTGGTCCCGCCATCGCTTCTTCATAGTTCGAAGGTTCGCTGTTGTCTAACAACATGATTTCCAAGACAGGGTTGCCGTACCACTCTAGTGCGGAACGTGTCCTTGTGGACCTTCGAATTTCAGTAGGAGCTTGATCAGAAGTATCTTGATCATTATCATTAACTTCCTCTCTAGTCGGTGCTGGCACCTCAGGAACATTTTCTTGAGTTGCGCCATTTTCCGGTTCAAGAGGTGATACTTCATCAAGCTCTACTTTCCTCCCACTTACTTCTTTCGAGAGAAACTCTTTCTCCAGAAAGGACCCATTCTTGGCAACAAAGATCTTGCCTTCGGATCTGAGGTAGAAGGTGTACCCAATAGTTTCTTTTGGGTATCCTATGAAGACGCATTTTTCCGACTTGGGTTCGAGCTTTTCAGGTTGAAGTTTCTTGACATAAGCATCGCATCCCCAAACTTTTAGAAACGACAGCTTAGGTTTCTTCCCAAACCATAATTCATACGGTGTCGTCTCAACGGATTTTGACGGAGCCCTATTTAAAGTGAATGCGGCAGTCTCTAAAGCATAGCCCCAAAAAGAAAGCGGTAAATCGGTAAGAGACATCATAGATCGCACCATATCTAACAGAGTGCGATTACGACGTTCGGACACACCATTACGCTGAGGTGTTCCAGGCGGCGTGAGTTGTGAAACTATTCCACATTTTCTTAAGTGTGCTCCAAACTCGTGACTCAAGTATTCTCCTCCACGATCTGATCGCAGAAACTTGATTTTCCTGTCACGTTGATTTTCAACCTCACTCTGAAATTCCTTGAACTTTTCAAAGGTTTCAGACTTGTGTTTCATTAAGTAGATATACCCATACCTACTTAAATCATCGGTGAGAGTGAGAACATAACGATAGCCACCGCGAGCCTCAACACTCATCGGACCACACACATCAGTATGTATGATTTCCAATAAGTCGGTTGCTCGCTCCATTGTTCCTGAGAACGGAGTCTTGGTCATTTTACCCATAAGGCATGGTTCGCACGTGTCAAATGATTCATAATCAAGAGACTCTAAAAGTCCATCAGCATGGAGCTTCTTCATGCGTTTGACACCTATGTGACCAAGGCGGCAGTGCCACAAGTATGTGGGACTATCATTATCAACCTTACTTCTTTTGGTACTCACATTATGAATATGTGTAACATCACGTTCGAGATTCATAAGGAATAAACCATTCACCATAGGAGCATGACCATAAAACATATCTCTCATAAAAATGGAACAACCATTATTCTCAGATTTAAAAGAGTAGCCATCTCGAATTAAACGAGATCCCGATACAATGTTCATGCTCAAAGCTGGCACTAAATAACAATTATTAAGGTTTAAAACTAATCCCGAAGGGAGATGCAGAGGTGGCGTGCCGACGGCGATCACATTGACCTTGGAACCATTCCCGACGCGCATCGTCACCTCGTCCTTTGCCAGTTTCCGCTTATTCCGCAGCCCCTGCTTTGAGTTACAAATGTGAGCAACTGCACCGGTATCAAATACCCAGGAGCTACTACGGGCACTAGTAAGGTACACATCAATTACATGTATATCACATATACCTTTTGTTTTGCCGGCCTTCTTATCCGCTAAGTACTTAGGGCAGTTCCGCTTCCAGTGACCGCTTCCCTTGCAATAAAAGCACTCAGTCTCGGGCTTGGGTCCATTCTTTGGCTTCTTCCCGGCAGCTTGCTTGCCGGGCGCGGCAACCCCCTTGCCGTCCTTCTTGAAGTTCTTTTTACCCTTGCCTTTCTTGAACTTAGTGGTTTTATTGACCATCAACACTTGATGTTCCTTCCTGACTTCTACCTCTGCTGATTTTAGCATAGCAAATACTTCAAGAATGGTCTTTTCCATCCCCTGCATATTGAAGTTCATCACAAAGCTCTTGTAGCTTGGTGGAAGCGACTGGAGGATTCTGTCAATGACCGCATCATCCGGGAGATTAACTCCCAGCTGAGTCAAGCGGTTATGCAACCCAGACATAGTGAGTATGTGCTCACTGACAGAACTGTTTTCCTCCATCTTACAGCTGAAGAATTTGTCGGAGACTTCATATCTCTCGACCCGGGCATGAGCTTGGAAAACCATTTTCAGCTCTTCGAACATCTCATATGCTCCATGTCTCTCAAAACGCTTTTGGAGCCCCGGCTCTAGGCTGTAAAGCATGCCGCACTGAACGAGGGAGTAGTCATCGAAACGTGCCTGCCAAGCATTCATAACGTCTTGTTCCGCAGGGAGAACGGGTGCGTCACCAAGCGGTGCTTGTAGGACATAATCTTTCTTGGCAGCTATGAGGATGATCCTCAGGTTCCGGACCCAGTCCGTATAGTTGCTGCCATCGCCTTTCAGCTTAGTTTTCTCTAGGAACGCGTTGAAGTTGAGGACTACGTTGGCCATTTGATCTACAAGACATATTGCAAAGATTTTAGACTAAGTTCATGATAATTAAGTTCAACTAATCAAATTATTAGTGAACTCCCACTTAGATTAGACATCCCTCTAGTCATCTAAGTATTACATGATCCGAGTTAAACTAGACCGTGTCCGATCATCACGTGAGACGGACTAGTCAACATCGGTGAACATCTTCATGTTGATCGTATCTTCTATACGACTCATGCTCGACCTTTCGGTCTTCTGTGTTCCGAGGCCATGTCTGTACATGCTAGGCTCGTCAAGTCAACCTAAGTGTTTGCATGTGTAAATCTGTCTTACACCCGTTGTATGTGAACGTCTGAATAAAACACCCGATCATCACGTGGTGTTTTGAAACAGCGAACTGTCGCAACGGTGCACAGTTAGGGGAAACACTTCTTGAATTTATTGTGAGGGATCATCTTATTTACTACCGTCGTTCTAAGTAAACAAGATGCAAAACATGATAAACATCACATGCAATCAAATAATAAACGTGACATGATATGGCCAATATCACATAGCTCCTTTGATCTCCATCTTGGGGCTCCATGATCATCTTGTCACCGGCTTGACACCATGATCTCCATCATCATGATCTCCATCATCGTGTCTCCATGAAGTTGCTCGCCAACTATTACTTCTACTACTATGGCTAACGCGTTTAGCAATAAAGTAAAGTAATTTACATGGCGTTTCTTGATGACACGCAGGTCATATAAAAGAATAAAGACAACTCCTATGGCTCCTGCCGGTTGTCATACTCATCGACATGCAAGTCGTGATTCCTATTACAATAGCATGAACATCTCATACATCACATATAGATCATTCATCATTCATCACAACTTTGGCCATATCATATCACAAACCACTTGCTGCAAAAACAAGTTAGACGTCCTCTAATTGTTGTTGCAAGTTTTACGTGGCTGAATTAGGGTTCTAGCAAGAACGTTTTCTTACCTACGTTAAAGCCACAACGTGATTTGTCAACTTCTATTTACCCTTCATAAGGACCCTGTTCATCGATTCCGCTCCAACTAAAGTAGGAGAGACAGACACCCGCCAGCCACCTTATGCAACTAGTGCATGTTAGTCGGTGGAACCGGTCTCACGTAAGCGTACGTGTAAGGTTGGTCTGGGCCGCTTCATCCCACAATACCGCTGAAGCAAGAAAGGACTAGTAACGGCAAGAGAGTTGACAAATCTACGCCCACAACAAATTGTGTTCTACTCGCGCAAGAAGAACTACGCATAGACCTAGCTCATGATGCCACTGTTGGGGAACGTTGCAGAAAACAAAAAATTTCCTACTTGTTTCACCAAGATCATCTAGGAGTTCATCTAGCAACGAGTGATTAGATGCATCTACATACCTTTGTAGATCGCGAGCGGAAGCGTTCAAAAGAACGGTGATGATGTAGTCGTACTCGACGTGATCCAAATCACCGATGACCAGCGCCGAACGGACGGCACCTCCGCGTTCAACACACGTACGGAACAGCCACGTCTCCTCCTTCTTGATCCAGCAAGGGAGGGAGGAGAGGTTGAGGGAGATGGCACCAGCAGCAGCACGACGGCGTGGTGTTGATGGAGCTGCAGTACTCCGGCAGAGCTTCGCTAAGCACTATGGAGGTGGAGGAGGTGTTGGGGAGGGAGAAGGAGGCAACCAAAGGCCAAGGCGTTCAGGTATGAAGTCCCTCCTCTCCCCCACTATATATAGGGGTGCCAAGGGGGGTGGCCGGCCCTAGGAGATTCAATCTCCTAGGGGGTGCGGCGGCCAAGGGGGGTTTCCCTCCCCCCCAAGGCACCTAGGAGGTGCCTTCCCCTCCTAGGACTCTTCCCCCTTCAAACCCTAGGCGCATGGGCCTATGTGGGGCTGGTGCCCTTGTCCCATTAGGCCAAGGCGCACCCCCTACAGCCCATGTGTCCCCCCGGGACAGGTGGACCCACCCGGTGGACCCCCGGGACCCTTCCGGTGGTCCCGGTACAATACCGATAACCCCGAAACTTGTCCCGATGCCCGAAACAGGACTTCCCATATATAAATCTTTACCTCCGGACCATTCCGGAACTCCTCGTGACGTCCGGGATCTCATCCGGGACTCCGAACAACATTTGGGTTACTGCATATACATATCCCTACAACCCTAGCGTAACTGAACCTTAAGTGTGTAGACCCTACAGGTTCGGGAGACAAGCAGACATGACCGAGACGACTCTCCGGTCAATAACCAACAGCGGGATCTGGATACCCATGTTGGATCCCACATGCTCCACGATGATCTCATCGGATGAACCACAACGTCGAGGATTCTATCAACCCCGTACGCTATTCCCTTTGTCTATCGATATGTTACTTGCCCGAGATTCGATCGTTGGTATCCCAATACCTCGTTCAATCTCGTTACCGGCAAGTCACTTTACTCGTACCGTAATGCATGATCCCGTGACTAGACACTTGGTCACTCTGAGCTCATTATGATGATGCATTACCGAGTGGGCCCAGTGATACCTCTCCGTCATACGGAGTGACAAATCCCAGTCTTGATCCATGTCACCCAACAGACACTTTCGGAGATACCCGTAGTCTACCTTTATAGTCACCCAGTTACGTTGTGACGTTTGGCATACCCAAAGCACTCCTACGGTATCCGGGAGTTACACGATCTCATGGTCTAAGGAAAAGATACTTGACATTGGAAAACTCTAGCAAACGAACTTATACGATCTTGTGCTATGTTTAGGATTGGGTCTTGTCCATCACATCATTCTCCCAATGATGTGATCTCGTTATCAATGACATCCAGTGTCCATAGTCAGGAAACCATGACTATCTGTTGATCAACGAGCTAGTCAACTAGAGGCTCACTAGGGACATGTTGATGTCTGTTATTCACACATGTATTACGATTTTCGGATAACACAATTATAGCATGAATAAAGACAATTATCATGAACAAGGAAATATAATAATAATGCTTTTATTATTGCCTCTAGGGCATATTTCCAACACACGTTCCTCTCCTTCTCTCCTCTGAGAACGAGCGACCCCCCAACCCCTTGAAGGAAATATGCCCTAGAAGCAATAATAAAGTTGTTATTTATATTTCCTTATATCATGATAAACGTTTATTATTCATCCTAGAATTGTATTAACCGGAAACTTAGTACATGTGTGAATACATAGACAAACAGAGTGTCCCTAGTGTGCCTCTACTAGACTAGCTTGTTAATCAAAGATGGTTAAGTTTTCTAGCCATAGACATGTGTTGTCATTTGATGAACGGGATCACATCTTTAGAGAATGATGTGATGGACAAGACCAATCCGTTAGCTTAGCACTTTCATCATTTAGTTAATTGCTATTTGCTTTCTTCATGACTTATACATGTTCCTATGACTATGAGATTATGCAACTTCCAAATACCGGAGGAACACTTAGTGTGCTATTAAACGTCACAACGTAACTGGGTGATTATAAAGATGCTCTACAGGTGTGTCCGATGGTGTTTGTTGAGTTTGCATAGGTCGAGATTAGGATTTTTCACTCCGTTTGTCGGAGAGGTATCTTTGGGCCCTCTTGGTAATGCACATCACTATAAGCCCTGCAAGCAATGTGGCTAATGAGTTAGTTGTGGGATGATGCATTACGGAACGAGTAAAGAGACTTGCCAGTAACGAGATTGAACTAGGTATGATGATACCGGCGATCGAATCTCAGGCAAGTAACATACCGATGACAAAGGGAACAATGTATGTTGTTGTGCAGTTTGACCGATAAAGATCTTCGTAGATCGAATATGTAGGAGCCAACATGAGCATCCAGGTTCCGCTATTGGTTATTGACCGGAGATGTGTCTCGGTCATGTCTACATAGTTCTCGAACCCGTAGGGTCCGCATGCTTAACGTTCGATGATGATTTGTATTATGAGTTATGTGTTTTGATGAACCAAAGGTTGTTCGGAGTCCCAGATGAGATCACGGACATGACGATGAGTCTCGAAAAGGTCAAGACATAAAGATTCATATATTGGAAGGTTATATTCGGACACCGGAATGGTTCGGGTCATATCGGATAAGTTTCGGAGTACCGGGGGTTACCGGACCCCCCCCCCCGGAAGCTAATGGGCCTCATGGGTCTTAGTGGAGAAGAGAGAGGGCTGGCCAGGAGGTGGTACCCCCCCCCCCCCCCCCCGCTGCCCCCTCCTTCCTTCTCTCCTCCTCCTCCTTCCCCCTTCTCCTACTTGGACTAGGAAAGGAGGAAACCTACTCCTACTAGGAGTAGGATTCCTCCCCCCTTGGTGCGCCCCTTGTGGACGGCCGGCCTCCTCCTCCCTTCCTTTATATACGGGGGAGGGGGGCATCCCATAGACACACAAATTGATCTTTAGCCGTGTGCGGTGCCCCCCTCCACAGTTTTCCACCTTGGTCATATTGTCGTAGTGCTTAGGCGAAGCCCTGCGTCGGTAACTTCATCATCACTATCAACACGCCGTCGTGCTGACGAAACTCTCTCTCGGCCTCAGCTGGATCTAGAGTTCGAGGGACGTCACCAAGCTGAACGTGTGCAGATCGCGGAGGTGCCATGCGTTCGATACTTGATCGGCTGGATCGTGAAGACGTTCGACTACATCAACCGCGTTAGTAAACGCTTCCGCTTTCGGTCTACGAGGGTACGTGGACACACTCTCCCCGCTCGTTGCTATGCTTCTCCTAGATAGATCTTGCGTGTTCGTAAGAAATTTTTTGAAATACTATGTTCCCCAACAGTGGCATCCGAGCCAGGTATATGCATAGATGTTATATGCACGAGTAGAACACAAAGGGTTGTGGGCGATAATAGTCATACTGCTTACCAGCATGTCATACTTTGATTCGGCGGTATTGTTGGATGAAGCGGCCCAGACCGACATTACATGACCGTGTTCATGAGACTAGTTCTACCGACGTGCTTCGCACACAGGTGGCTAGTGGGTGTCTGTTTCTCCAACTTTAGTTGAATCGAGTGTGACTATGTCTGGTCCTTGTTGAAGGTTAAAACAACACACTTGACGAAAAATCGTTGTGGTTTTGATGCATAGGTAAGAACGGTTCTTGCTAGAAGCCCATAGCAGCCACGTAAAACTTGCAACAACAAAGTAGAGGACGTCTAACTTGTTTTTGCAGGGCTTGCTATGATGTGATATGGTCAAGACGTGATGATATATAAATTGTTGTATGAGATGATCATGTTTTGTAACAGTTATCGGCAACTGGCAGAAGCCATATGGTAGCCACTTTATTGTATAAAATGTAATCGCCATGTAATTGCTTTACTTTATCACTAAGCGGTAGCGATAGTCGTAGTAGCAATAGTTGGCGAGACAACAATGATGCTTCAATGGAGATCAAGGTGTCAAGCCAGTGACGATGCTGATCATGATGGTGCTTTAGAGATGGAGATCAAAGGCACAAGATGATGATGGCCATATCATATCACTTATATTGATTGCATGTGAGGTTTATCCTTTATGCATCTTATTTTGCTTAGTACGGCGGCAACATTATAAGATGATCTCTCACTAAAGCTCAAGGTACAAGTGTTCTCCCTGAGTATGCACCATTGCGACAGTTCGTCGTGCCGAGACACCACGTGATGATCGGGTGTGATAAGCTCTATGTTCACATACAATGGGTGCAAGAGAGTTTTGCACACGTAGAATACTCGGGTTAAACTTGACGAGCCTAGCATAAGCAGATATGGCCTCAGAACACTGAGACCGAAAGGTCAAGCGTGAATCATATCACTGCTAGGAAAAGGCCTACTAGTGGCGCACCAGTTTTGCCTACTAATGGCGCACTACTGGTGCACCACTAGTACCACGCCACTAGTATTTTTTACTAATGGCGCACCACTGGTGCGCCATTAGTATAGGCCATGGTGCGCCATTAGTATATGCCACTGGTGCGCCATTAGTATAGGCCACGGTGCACCATTCGTATATTTTGAATTTTGAAGGCGGGAAAATAGTAGTGGCGCACCATCTAACCCCCACCGTGCGCCATTGCTATTTTTGAATTTTGAATTTCGATCTGGATCGTGAATTTTTTGCCCATTTTTTGCTCGTTTTTTTGCTCGTTTTTTGGCATGATATTATTTCAAATTTTGTTCCTGTTTTTGGATCTTGTACGTTCTTTTGCCGTGTTCTTTTGCTGGAGAGGAGTTTGCCGGAGAGGAGGAAGAGGAGGTCACCGGAGAGGCGCTCGCCTACATCGCCGGAGAGGAGGAGGAGGTCGCCTGAGAGGAGTTCATCGGAGCATCGGAGAGGAGGAAGGAGAAACCATGAGGGGATGGGAGGAGAGGAGGGAGGAGGAGCTCACCGGAGAGGAGGGAGGAGGAGCTCACCGGAGAGGAGGGAGGAGAAACCGTGAGGGAAGGGGAGGTAAGGAGAGGAGGGAGGAGGAGGTCGCCGGAGAGGAGGAGGAGGTCGCTGGAGAGGAGGAGGGTAGTATGGTGGAGGAAAGAAGGGAAGATGGAGTGGAGGAGAGGAGGAGATGGAGTGGAGGAGAGGTGGAGTGGAGGAGAAGAATGAAGAAGTAAGGAGGAGAGGACCACGCCCAGCCATATATACGGCATAGTAATGGCGCACCGCGGGCAGGTGCGCCATTACTAACTTTTTTTATTTTTTTGATTTATTTTGAATTTTGAAGGCGGGAAGATACTAATGGCGCACCATGGGCAGGTGCGCCATTACTAACTTTTTTTTTATTTTTTTTGTCTTATTTTGAATTTTAAAGGCGGGAAGATAGTAATGGCGCACCATGGGCAGATGCGCCATTAGTAAGTTTGATTTTTTTTGAATTTTTTTGCCTCTCCAGATCTTAAAAGCCCCGTACCTTTTTCCTGTTAGGTTTTTGAGGATTTTGAAAATGTTTAACGGGGTTCCCCAGTTAAATTCAGATGTAACTTTTCGAGTAGATGATTTTTCATATAAAAAACTTTTTCATCTGAGTTCGTACGCAAAAGTTATGCCCATTTTACAAATTCTCGAGAGATTTCGCAAATAAAGTCAAAATTCATATTTGTAAATTTTCACAACAACTAGACCACATATCACATGGGAAACTTATTTTCTTTTATTTTTTTTTGACATTTCCATCATTTTTTTATTTTTTTTAAACTGAAAAGGCAGTCCACGGGGAGGGGGTGCATTCGGTGGAAGTGGTGGCCAAGTTACTAATGGCGCACCGTGGGATGGTGCGCCATTACTAGTTCAACTAGTAATGGCGCACCATCCCATGGTGCGCCATTAGTAGTTTTGAAAAAATTAAAAAAAATTACTAATGGCGCACCAACACATGGTGCGCCATTAGTATTTAGTAATGGCGCACCACATGTACAGTGCGCCATTAGTGTCCATATTGGCTATAGCTGTTTTTTCAGTAGTGTATAGTAGATATGATCAACATAGTGATGTTTCATTGAAAACTACTCCATCTCATGTGATGATCGGACATGGTTTAGTTGATATGGATTACGTGATCACTTAGATGATTAGAGGGATGTCTATCTATGTGGGAGTTCTTAAGTAATATGATTAATTGGACTTTAATTTATCATGAATTTAGTACCTGATAGTATTTTGCATGTCTATGTTGTTGTAGATAAATGGCCCATGCTACTGTTTCATTGAATTTTAATGCGTTCCTGGAGAAAGCTAAGTTGAAAGATGATGGTAGCAATTATACGGATTGGGTCCGTAACTTGAGGATTATCCTCATTGTTGTACAGAAGATTACGTCCTGGAAGCACCGCTAGGTGCAAAACCCGCTGCAGGAGCAACCCCAGATGTTATGAATGTCTGGCAGAGCAAAGCTGATGACTACTCGATAGTTCAGTGTGCCATGCTTTACTGCTTACAACCGGGACTTTAACGACGTTTTGAATGTCATGGAGCATATGAGATGTTCCCGGAGTTGAAGTTAACATTTCAAGAAAATGCCCGGATTGAGAGATATGAAGTCTCCAATAAGTTCTGCAGCTGCAAAATGGAGGAGAATAGTTATATCAGTGAGCATATAGTCAGAATGTCTGGGTACCACAATCACTTGACTCAACTAGGAGTTAATCTTCCGGTTGATAGTGTCATTGACAAAGTTCTTCAATCACTGCCACCAAGCTAAAAAAGCTTCATGATGAACTATAATATGCAAGGGGTGGATAAGACAATTCCTGAGCTCTTTGCGATGCTAAAGGCTGCCTAGGTAGAAACCAAGAAGGAGCATCAAGTGTTGATGGTCAACAAGACCACCAGTTTCAAGAAGAAGGGCAAAGGGAAGAAGGGGAACTTCAAGAAGAACGGCAAGCAAGTTGTTGCTCAAGTGAAGAAGCCCAAGTCTGGACCTAAGCCTGAGACTGAGTGCTTCTACTGCAAAGGAAATGGTCACTGGAAGCAGAACTGCCCCAAGTATTTGGCGGATAAGAAGGATGGCAAAGTGAAAGGTATATTTGATATACATGTTATTGATGTGTACCTTACTAATGCTCGCAGTAGCGCCTGGATATTTCATACTGGTTCTGTTGCTCATATTTGCAACTCGAAATGGGGGCTAGGATTAAACAAAGATTGGCTAAGGACGAGGTGACGATGCACGTGGGAAATGGTTCCAAATTCGATGTGATCGCCGTCGGCACGCTACATCTACATCTGCCTTCGGGATTAGTTTTAGACCTGAATAATTGTTATTTGGTGCCAGCGTTAAGCATGAACATTATATCTAGATCTTGTTTGATGCGAGACGGTTATTCATTTAAATCAGAGAATAATGGTTGTTCTATTTATATGAGTAATATCTTTTATGGTTATGCACCCTTGATGAGTGGTCTATTTTTACTAAATCTTGATAGTAGTGATACACATATTCATAGTATTGAAGCCAAAAGATATAAGCTTAATAATGATAGTGCAACTTATTTGTGGCACTGCCGTTTAGGTCATATTGATGTAAAGCGCATGAAGAAACTTCATGCTGATGGGCTTTTGGAATCACTTGATTATGAATCACTTGATGCATGTGAACCATGCCTCATGGACAAGATGAATAAGACTCCGTTCTCCGGAACAATGGAGCGAGCAACAGACTTGTTGGAAGAAATACATACTGATGTATATTGTCCGATGAGTGTTGATGCTCGCAGCGGGTATCGTTATTTTCTGACCTTCACAGATGATTTGAGTAGATATGGGTATATCTACTTGATGAAACATAAGTATGAAACATTTGAGAAGTTCAAAGAATTTCACAGTGAAGTGGAAAATCATCGTAACAAGAAAATAAAGTTTCTACGATCTGATCGTGGAGGAGAATATTTGAGTTATGAGTTTGGTCTTCATTTGAAACAACGCGGAATAGTTTCGCAGCTCACGCCACCCGGAACACCACAGCGTAATGGTGTGTCCGGATGTTGTAACCGCACTTTATTAGATATGGTGCGATCTATGATGTCTCTTACTGATTTACTGCTATCGTTTTGGGGTTATGCTTTAGAGACAGCTACATTCACGTTAAATAGGGCACCATCTAAATCCGTTGAGACGACACCATATAAATTGTGGTTTTGGAAGAAACTCAAGTTGTCGTTTCTTAAAGTTTGGGGCTGTGATGCTTATGTGAAAAAGCTTCAACCTAATAAGCTCGAACCCAAATCGAAGAAATGTGTCTTCATAGGATACCCAAAGGAGACTGTTGGGTACACCTTCTATCACAGATCCGAAGGCAAGATATTCGTTGCTAAGTATGGATCCTTTCTAGAGAAGGAGTTTCTCTTGAAAGAAGTGAGTGAGAGGAAAGTAGAACTTGATGAGGTAACTGTACCTGCTCCCTTATTGGAAAGTAATTCATCACAGAAATCAGTTCCAGTGATTCCTACACCAATTGGTGAGGAAGCTAATGATGATGATCATGAAACTTCTGATCAAGTTACTACCGAACCTCGTGGGTCAACCAGAGTAAGATCCGCACCAGAGTGGTGCGGTAATCCTGTTTTGGAAGTCATGTTGCTTGACCATGATGAACTACGAACTATGAGGAAGCAATGATGAGCCCAGATTCCGCAAAATGGCTTGAGGCCATGAAATCTGAGACGGGATCCATGTATGAGAACAAAGTGTGGACTTTGGTTGACTTTGCCCGATGATCGGCAAGCCATAGAGAATAAATGGATCTTCAAGAAGAAGACTGACGCTGATGGTAATGTTACTGTCTACAAAGCTCGACTTGTTGTGAAAGGTTTTCGACAAGTTCAAGGAGTTGACTACGATGAGACCTTCTCACCCGTAGCGATGCTTAAGTCCGTCCGAATCATGTTAGCAATTGCCGCATTTTATGATTATGAAATTTGGCAAATGGATGTCAAAAATGTGTTCCTTAATGGATATCTTAAAGAAGAGTTGTATATGATGCAAACAGAAGGTTTTGTCAATCCAAAAGGTGCTAACAAAGTGTGCAAGCTCCAGAGATCCATTTATGGACTGGTGCAAGCATCTCAGAGTTGAAATATACTCTTTGATAGTGTGATCAAAGCATATGGTTTTATACAGACTTTTTGAGAAGCTTGTATTTACAAGAAAGTGAGTGGGAGCTCTGTAGTATTTCTGATATTATATGTAGATGACATATTGTTGATCAGAAATGATACTGAATTTCTAAATAGCATAAGAGGATACTTGGATAAGAATTTTTCAATGAAAGACCTCGGTGAAGCTGCTTATATATTAGGCATCAAGATCTATAGAGATAGATCAAGACGCTTAATTGGACTTTCACAAAGCACATACCTTGATAAAGTTTTGAAGAAGTTCAAAATGGATCAAGCAAAGAAAGGGTTCTTGCATGTGTTACAAGGTGTGAAGTTGAGTCAGACTCAATGCCCGACCACTGCAGAAGATAGAGAGAAAATGGAAGTCATTCCCTATGCTTCAGCCATAGGTTCTATCATGTATGCAATGTTGTGTACCAGACCGGATGTGTGCCTCGCTATTAGTTTAGCGGGGAGGTACCAAAGTAATCCAGGAGTGGATCACTGGACAGCGGTCAAGAACATCTTGAAATACCTGCAAAGGACTAAGGATATGTTTCTCGTTTATGGAGGTGACAAAGAGCTCTTCATAAATGGTTACGTTGATGCAATATTTGACACTGATTCGGATGACTCAAGTCACAAACCGGATACATATTTTTATTGAATGGTGGAGCTGTCAGTTGGTGCAGTTCCAAGCAGAGCATCGTGGCGGGATCTACATGTGAAGCGGAGTACATAGCTGCTTCAGAAGTAGCAAATGAAGGAGTCTGGATGAAAGAGTTCATATCCGATCTAGGTGTCATACCTAGTGCATCGGGTCCAATGAAAATCTTTTGTGACAATACTAGTGCAATTGCCTTGGCAAAGGAATTCAGATTTCACAAGAGAACCAAACACATCAAGAGACGCTTCAATTCCATCTGTGATCAAGACAAGGAGGGAGACATAGAGATTTGCAAGATACATACGGATCTGAATGATACAGACCTATTGACTAAGCCTCTCACACAAGCAAAACATGATCAACACCAAGACTCCATGGGTGTTAGAATCATTACTATGTAATCTAGATTATTGACTCTAGTGCAAGTGGTAGACTGAAGGAAATATGCCCTAGAGGCAATAATAAAGTTGTTATTTATATTTACTTATATCATGGTAAATGTTTATTATTCATCCTAGAATTGTATTAACCGGAAACTTAGTACATGTGTGAATACATAGACAAACAAAGTGTCCCTAGTATGCCTCTACTAAACTAGCTCTTTAATAAAAGATGGTTAAGTTTCCTAGCCATAGACATGTGTTGTCATTTGATGAACGTGATCACATCATTAGAGAATGATGTGATGGACAAGACCCATCCGTTAGCTTAGCACTTTGATCGTTTAGTTTATTGCTATTTGCTTTCTTCACGACTTATACATGTTCCTATGACTATGATATTATGCAACTCCCGAATACCGGAGGAACACTTAGTGTGCTACCAAACATCACAACGTAACTGGGTGATTATAAAGATGCTCTACAGGTGTCTCCGATGGTGTTTGTTGAGTTGGCATAGATCGAGATTAGGATTTGTCACTCCGATTGTCGGAGAGGTATCTCTGGGCCCTCTCGGTAATGCACATCACTATAAGCCTTGCAAGCAATGTGGCTAATGTGTTAGTTGCGGGATGATGCATTACGAAACGACTAAAGAGACTTGCTAGTAACGAGATTGAACTACGTATGATGATACCAACAATCGAACCTCGGGCAAGTAACATACCGATGACAAAGGGAACAACATATGTTGTTGTGCGGTTTGACCGATAAAGATCTTCGTAGAATATGTAGGAGCCAATATGAGCATCCAGGTTCCGCTATTAGTTATTGACCGGAGATGTGTCTCGATCATGTCTACATAGTTCTCGAACCCGTAGGTTCCGCACGCTTAACGTTCGATGACGATTTGTATTATGAGTTATGTGTTTCAATGAACTGAAGGTTGTTCGGAGTCCCGGATGAGATCACGGACATGAGGAGGAGTCTCAAAATGGTCGAGACATAAAGATTCATATATTGGAAGGTTATATTCGGACACTGGAATGGTTCGGGTCGTATCGGATAAGTTTCAGAGTATCGGGGGTAACTGGACCCCCCCCCCCCCCCGGGAAGCTATTAGGCCTCATGGGCCTTAGTGGAGAAGAGAGAGGGCTGGCCAGGAGGTGGTGCGCGCCCTCCTTGCCCCAATCCGAATTGGACAAGGGGAGGGGGAGGCGCCCCCTCCTTCCTTCTCTCCTCCTCCTCCTTCCCCCTTCTCCTACTTGGACTAGGAAAGGAGGAAACCTACTCCTACTAGGAGTAGGATTCCTCCCCCCTTGGTGCGCCCCTTGTGGCCGGCCGGCCTCCTCCTTCCCTCATTTATATACGGGGGAGGGGGCACCCCATAGACGCACAAGTTGATCTTTAGCCGTCTGCGGTGCCCCCCTCCACAATTTTCCACCTCGGTCATATTGTCGTAGTGCTCAGACGAAGCCCTGTGTCGGTAACTTCATCATCACTGTCAACACGCCGTCGTGCTGATGAAACTGTCTCTCGGTCTCAGCTAGATCTAGAGTTCAAGGGACATCACCGAGCTGAACGTGTGTAGATCGCGGAGGTGTCGTGCGTTCGGTACTAGATCGGTTGGATCGCGAAGACGTTCGACTACATCAACCGCGTTACTAAACGCTTCCGCTTTCGGTCTATGAGGGTACTTGGACACACTCTCCCCGCTCATTGCTATGCTTCTCCTAGATAGATCTTGCGTGTTCGTAGGATTTTTTTTGAAATACTACGTTCCCTAACACCCCCTCCCCCTTCCGCTTCGAGACCTTCTGGCCGAATCAGCCCGGGTTTGCTGGTGCGGTTGCCGCATGGTGGCAAGAGGCTTGAGACGCACCCCACCGTTCCCTCTCGGCCGTCGACTCCTGTCATTTTTGTGCTAAGCGGTCGCACCAATTCATGAAAGGTTGGGGGGGGGGGGCTAACTTGGGCCGCGACATTCGAGAGCGGAAAAAAGCTCTCCTAGAGGGCATCCAAGCGCTCGATCTGCGCGCGGATGCCTCGGGCCTCTCGGCAGAGGAATGGATGCTTAGATACGATTTGGAAGACCAGCTCACGATTATCTACACTAACGAGGAGGCATTCTGGCGCCTACGGGGTACGCAAAATTGGGTCCTCAAAGAGGACGCCAATACCGCCTACTTCCAGGCCATCGCTAACGGCCGCTGGCGCCGTAACTCCATCCCGTTGCTTTAGGATGGAGAGACCCTCCTGCAGCAGCCGGAGTCCATCCGGGCCCATGTAGATGGCTTTTACAAAGAGCTATTCTCTGCCTCCCCTCGGGGAGAGTTAGCTCTTGCCCATGATATATGGCCGCCCCGCTACTGTGTTTCAGCGGTAGATAACGTGGCACTAACAGCACCGTTCTCTGAAGCTGAAGTGTGGGCGGCCATTAAGGGCATGAAGCCGTCCTCGGCACCCGCCCCGGATGGCCTCCCGGTGAAGTTCTTTCAAACCTTCTAGGAGATCATCAAACCGGAAGTGATGGCCCTGTTTGAGGAGTTCTATGTTGGATACATGGACCTCACCAAGCTTAACTTTGGGATAATCACCCTTATTCCCAAAGTCACGGGTGGTTCAGATATCCGCCAGTTCCGACCAATCGCGGTGATCAATGTCATCTTTCGCATCCTCGTGAAGGGGTACGCCAATAGGGTGGCCCCAATCGCTGACCCGATCATCCATCCGGACCAGTCGGCATTCATCCAAGGCCGCTATATCCTTGACGGAGTCCTAGTATTTCATGAAGCCCTCCACGAGGTGCACTCCAAGCACCTCAAGGCGATCTTCATGAAACTAGACTTCCACAAGGTGTATGACACGGTCAGTTGGCCCTTCCTTCGGGAATGCATGCTCTGGAAGGGCTTCGACGAGCGGTGGGTGACCCGGGTGATGCAAATGGTCTGCTCGGACCGAACCGCGGTGAACATTAACCGCGAGATTGGTCCATACTTCCCCACCTTCCGTGGGGTGCGTTAGGGCGATCCATTCTCCCCGTTCCTCTTCAACATAGTGGCTGATGCCCTGGCAGCCATCTTAGATAAGGCAAAGGCAGCGGGCCATATCAAAGGCATAGACCCGCATTTAGTAGGAGGGAACAGGCTTTCCCTCCTCCAATATGCGGATGACACCATTATCATGGTGGAAGGATCGGCGAGCGACATCACGAACTTGAAGTTTCTTCTGCTTTGCTTTCAGCAGATGTCTGGCCTCAGGATTAACTTCAATAAAAGCGCGGTGATGGTTTTGGGATACTCCGACGACGAACGGCGGAGCATCGCGGACCGGCTTAACTGTCTGCTTGGGAGCTTCCCCACGACTTATTTGGGGATACCCATTAGTGACACGAGACTCACGGTGGCCAAGTTGCGCCCATCGGTGGGCAAGCTCCAGCACCGCATTGAGCCCTGGCAGGGGAGGTGGCTTTCTAAGGCTGCCCAAATTGTGCTTATTAACTCGTCCCTATCCAGCCTGCTCCTATTCATAATGAGCTTCTATAGCCTGCCTGAGACTCTACACCAGGAGATTGCTAGGGTCCAGGGGTGCTTCTTCTGGGCTGGCGAGGGAGACAAGCACTAGTAGAAAACAGGGCTTTGGTCTAGGCCGGGTCAGCCCATTAGTCCCGGTTCAGTCCAGAACTGGGACCAATGTGGGCATTGGTCCTAGTTCGTGAGCCCAGGGGGCCGGCCGGGCCACGTGGGTCATTGGTCCCGGTTCATCTGGACCTTTTGGTCCCGGTTGGTGGGATGAACCGGGACCAATGGGCCTCGCTCCTGGCCCACCACCATTGGTCCCGGTTCGTGGCTTGAATCGGGACCAAAGGCTCCCCTTTAGTCCCGGCTCATGTCACCAACCGGGACCAATGAGGTGCCTATATATACCCCTCGCTCGTGAGCAAAGCACCCCAGTGCTTTGTTTTTCTCTGGCCGAGGGGGAGAGGGCTTGGTGGTGCTCTAGCTCACCTCCTATGCACACAAGGTGTTCGATGGAATGCCCGAGCCACACTACTTAAGCTTTCTCCTCTCCAGCTCGACCTCCAAGCTCCATTTTCCATAATATTTATCTAGGTTTAGCGGTCCGTCACGCCCCGTCCCCGTCTTCACCGTCGTCGATCACCCGCGCCGAGCTCATCGCCGGCACCACCGTGGTGAGCCTCTTGTTCTTATCTTCTTTCTTAAAGGAAAAATATTCTTACTTGTATGTTTACATAGATACTTGTATTATTTTCTTACTTTTATTATTGCATCTTATATAGTGCGATGGTTTTGGTATCCGCCCCCGTCGGCCCTCGTCCTGTCTATGATTCGGATGTGGTATATATATTATCTTTATAACTATTGGTTCATTTATTGTTTATGAAAATTATGCCGACCAACGTGACATAGATTTTATTTATGTAGGATGTATGTGAATCGGAAATGCCAACCGACCCTATTGTCGAGAGGTTAAATTTAGTTGAAGAAGAAAATAATTTGTTGAAGGAAAAAATAAAAAAATGAGGAGGAGAAGATGATATTGGAGTTGCATGTTGCGGATGTCGTCGATGATCACAAGATCAAGATGGATGCAATGGGCTTGAAGATTAGAAAGATTAGAAAATATGCCATTCATACCGAGGCTTGGTATCATTATGTCGTTGGATCAATTGTTACCTTGGTTGCGATTATGATCGCATTTGTTTTCGCATTGAAATGTTTTACATAGTTTCAATGTATGGTTTAATTAATTAGATGCTCTGGAGAGCTATATGTTGTTAGATGAGAACTATGTATGCACTTTGATTTTAATGTGATGATGAACTTCTATTAATTTGGACACTTAATTATATATAATGTACGCAGATGAACCGGCAATGGATGTACGGTGACAGACACACCTGCGAGTACATTAAGGGCGTGCATGAGTTTCTCGATGCGGCTGAGGCAAACAAGCAGAATGGTTTTATGTGTTGTCCATGCACTGAATGTGGGAATACGAGGTCTTACTCTAACCGGAAAATCCTTCACTCCCACCTGCTTTACAAGGGTTTCATGCCACACTATAATGTTTGGACGAGGCACGGAGAAATAGGGGTTATGATGGAAGACGGCGAAGAAGAAGAGTACGATGACAACTATGTGCCCTCTGAATACGGTGATGCTGCAACGGGGGGAGCTGGTGAAGATCAAGAGGAACCAGACGATGTGCCCAATGATGCTGCAACGGGTGAAGCTGCTGAAGATCAAGAGGAACCAGACGATGTGCCCGATGATGATGATCTCCGCCGGGTCATTGTCGATGCAAGGACGCAATGCGAAAGTCAAAAGGAGAAGCTGAAGTTCGACCGCATGTTAGAGGATCACAAAAAAGGGTTATACCCCAATTGCGAAGATGGCAACACAAAGCTCGGTACCATACTGGAATTGCTACAGTGGAAGGCAGAGAATGTTGTGGCTGACAAAGGATTTGAGAATCTACTGAAAATATTGAAGAAGAAGCTTCCAAAGGATAACGAATTGCCCGACAGTACATACGCAGCAAAGATGGTCGTATGCCCTGTAGGATTGGAGGTGGAGAAGATACATGCATGGCCTAATGACTGCATCCTCTACCATGGTGCATACAAGGATCTGAAGGCATGCCCGGTATGCGGTGCATTGCGGTATAAGATCAGACGAGATGACCCTGGTGATGTTGACGGCGAGCCCCCCAGGAAGAGGGTTCCTGCAAAGGTGATGTGGTATGCTCCTATAATACCACGGTTGAAACGTCTGTTCAGAAACGAAGAGCATGCCAAGTTGATGCGATGGCACAGTGAGAACCGAAAGAAAGATGGGAAGTTGAGAGCACCCGCTGACGGGTCGCAGTGGAGAAAAATCAAGAGAAAGTACTGGGATGAGTTTGCAAAGGATCCAAGGAATGTATGGTTTGTTTTAAGCGCGGATGGCATTAATCCTTTCGGGGAGCAGAGCAGCAATCACAGCACCTGGCCCGTGACTCTATGTATGTATAACCTTCCTCCTTGGATGTGCATGAAGCGGAAGTTCATTATGATGCTAGTTCTCATCCAAGGCCCTAAGCAACCCAGCAACGAAATTGATGTGTACCTAAGGCCATTAGTTGAAGAACTTTTACAGCTGTGGAATGGAAACGGTGTACGTACATGGGATGAGCACAGACAAGAGGAATTTCACCTTAAGGTGTTGCTGTTCGTGACCATCAACGATTGGCCCGCTCTCAGTAACCTTTCAGGATAGACAAACAAAGGATACCACGCATGCACGCACTGTTTAGATGACACTGAAAGTATATACCTAGACAAATGCAGGAAGAATGTGTACCTGGGCCATCGTCGATTTCTTCCGACCAACCATCAATGTCGAAAGAAAGGCAAGCATTTCAAAGGCGAGGCAGATCACCGGAAGAAGCCCGCCATGCGTACCGGTGATCACGTACTTGCTATGGTCAATGATTTACACTACGTAATCTTTGGAAAGGGTCCCGGTGGACTAGCTGTTCCGAATGACGCTGAGGGACACACACCCATGTGGAAGAAGAAATCTATATTTTGGGACCTACCCTACTGGAAAGACCTAGAGGTCCGCTCCTCAATCGACGTGATGCACGTGACGAAGAACCTTTGCGTGAACCTTCTAGGCTTCTTGGGCGTGTATGGGAAGACAAAAGATACACCTGAGGCACAGGAGGACCTGCAACGTTTGCACGAAAAAGACGGCAAGCCTCCGAAGCAGTATAAAGGTCCTACCAGCTATGCTCTCACGAAAGAAGAGAAAGAAATCTTCTTTGAATGCCTGCTCAGTATGAAGGTCACGACTGGCTTCTCGTCGAATATAAAGGGAATAATAAATATGCCAGAGAAAAAGTTTCAGAACCTAAAGTCTCATGACTACCACGTGATTATGACTCAACTGCTTTCGGTTGCATTGAGGGGGCTTCTACCGGAAAACGTCTGATTAGCCATTGTGAAGCTATATGCATTCCTCAATGCAATCTCTCAGAAGGTGATCGATCCAGAAATCGTACCAAGGCTAAGGAGTGATGTGGCGCAATGTCTTGTCAGTTTCGAGCTGGTGTTCCCACCATCCTTCTTCAATATCATGACACATGTCCTAGTTCATCTAGTCGACGAGATTGTCATACTAGGGCCCGTATTTCTACACAATATGTTCCCCTTTGAGAGGTTCATGTCTGTAACCGCGCTAGGCCAGAAGGAAGCATCTCCATGGGCCATCAAACAGAGGATGTTATCGGGTTTTGTGTTGACTTCATTCTTGGCCTTAAGAAGATAGGTCTCCCTAAATCGCGGTATGAGGGGAGACTGACTGGAAAAGGCACTCTTGGAAGAGACTCAATAATATGCAGGGACGGATATTCTTGGTCTCAAGCACACTACACAGTTCTACGGAACTCTACCTTGGTGACCCCGTATGTCGATGAACACAAGAACAGTATGCGCTCCAAACACCCAGAGCAGTGCAACGACTGGATTACATGTAAACACATCAGGACTTTCAGCAGTTGGTTGGAAACACGTCTCAGAGGTGACAACACTGTTTGTGATGAGTTGTACTTGTTGTCCAGGGGACATCTTTGACTGTATTGACTTACAAAGAATACGAGATAAATGGGAATACATTTTACATGATCGCCCAAGATCAAAAGAGCACCAACAAAAACAGCGGTGTCCGCTTTGATGCAGCAACCGAGAGCGGAAAGGACACATATTATGGTTACATAGTGGACATATGGGAACTTGACTACGGACCTGATTTTAAGGTCCCTTTATTTAAGTGCAAATGGGTCAATCTGTTAGGCGGGGGGGTACAGGTAGACCCACAGTACGGAATGACAACAGTGGATCTAAAAAATCTTGGGTACACTGACGAACCGTTCGTCCTAGCCAATGATGTGGCACAGGTTATCTATGTGAAGGACATGTCTACCAAACCGAGAAAAAGAAAAGATAAGGAAGCGAATACATCATACGATGAGCCAAAGCGCCACATAGTTCTTTTAGGAAAAAGGGACATCCTGGGAGTGGACGGCAAGACAGACATGTCTGAAGATTATGAAAAGTTTCATGAAATTCCTCCCTTCAATGTCAAGGCTGACCCAAGCATCCTAATAAACAATGAAGATTATCCATGGTTATGGCACAATAAGCAAATGACACAAGCGAAGAAAAGGTGAAGACTTTCTCCCGCAACTATTATGATGATACCATGCCAACTTTGTAACACACGAACATGTTACCATTGTCCGTTTTGTACATGCACATGCTATGTGGGTGAAATTATGATACCACGCCAACTTTCAACTTTTTCAGAGTTCATTTGAAATGCTTTCATGTCTTATGGTTCGGCCCACGTAATACCATGACCATTAGTCCCTGGCCCATGCCAAATTTCAACTTTCAACTTTCTAAAACTAATGGTACTAACAGAAAGTTTATAATTTTGCTCCTCGCCCCTGGCCCATGACCATTAGTCCCGGTTTGTGCCACAAACCGGGACTAAAGGGTTTGTCCTCGTTGCGGGCAGAGTTTAGTCCTACCTCGCCAACTGAAGGGGGCTGACACCGGTTTATAAGCCCTTCCCTCTCTGCCTTGTTGAGCTCCTCCTCTCAAAGTGAAAATAGATGCCCTAATAGAGAAAAGTTTAACCTAAAGTTTAACCTAATAGATGCCCCAACCGAAGGGGTCTCCTGCCTGGGCTCCGCGCACAGGCCACGTGGAGGCCCATCAGTCCCGGTTCTGGATTGAACCGGGACTAAAGGGGCAGGGCATTAGTACCGACCCTTTAGTCCCGGTTCAGGAACCGGGACAAAAGGCCCTTACGAACCGGGACAACAGGCCCTTTTTCTACCAGTGAAGCAGAAGTACCACATGGTTCGCTAGACTGAGATCTGTAAGCCGCGCGATCAGGGCGGTCTTGGGATCATGTCCTCCAAGCGGATGAACATTGCCCTCCTGACTAGGTGGCTGTGGCGGATTACGAACGGTGAGGGTGGCCTATGGCTTCGCATCATCCAGCAGAAATACCTTCGGGGCCAACCGCTCGCCTTCTGCCAGCGGTCCGGTGGTTCCCAGTTCTGGCAATCCATCATATAGCTCCTCCCAGTCCTCCGCATTGGATCTTCGATTGCGGTTGGGTCTGGCACTGCCATGCTATTTTGGTTCAATCGCTGGGATGGGGACACCCCCTTCGCGGCTCATTTTCCTGACCCGTTCTCCATCGCGGTTGACCTGCGGATTTCTGTTGCAATGGCCCTTATTGACTTAGGACAACTCGCGTTCCAACGACAATTTGGACCGGCAGAGAATGCGGCTTGGCATGACTTGCTCAACTGCATTGCGTTGCATGAGCTTGAGCTAGAGACGGGAGATGACCGCACTAGGTGGCAGCTGGAGCCGTCTGGTCTATTCTCTACTAAATCACTCTGCCAGGCGATCGCCCCCTCACTGGGTCCTGAGGCTCTTACCACCATCTTGGAGATCCGGCTCCCCTTGAAATTAGGATTTTCTTGTGGCAATGGATCCACGGCCGCTTCCCTTCCATAGTGGAAGTCTTAAAGCACAACGGTCCCGGCGATGGACGTTGCCCGCTTTGCGGGCCTGAAGAGGATTCAAACCATATCTTCTTCACATGCGTGTCCGCGCAGTTCCTCTGGAGCTGTTTCCGCGAAATAGTGGGTGGAAGTTGGGACCACAACAACTTCCCCACTCTCTTCGCCGAACTCCAGGCACTACCACTTTCGTCTCGCCACATTAGGTGGCTGACTATCGATGTGCTTGCCTGGACGCTGTGGACTGTTAGGAATAAGCTTGTGCTTCAGCGTATACCTCTTCGTCGCGCTACTGACGCTTTGTTCAAATGGTCTGGTTTACCTACAGCTTTGGCGACCGCTTAGCCGCCCCAGGGAGAGAGACGCCATCAGCTCCATCATCACCCAGCTTCGCGCGATGGCTCTCTGGATGGCTCCACCGCTTCCCCCACCACCACCTGAGCCGGATTAGTTCTCCTTCGTCGTCGACGCCGCCGCCGTTTATGTCTGTGTGTGCCTTATGTTTGTGTTGGGCTTGTTGTGCTGTGCCCACAGCTGAACCCGTGTTGTGTGTTGTGTTTCGTGCGTGTGTGTTGGACCTTCCTGCGGTGGCGTTGGGTGTGTGTGTTATTCGGATGATACCTTGTTGACTTTGTGCTTGGTGGTTGCTTTATTTATAAAGCGGGGCGAAAGCCTTTTTCGGTAAAATGTACTTGTACTGAATAATCAGTGACAATGAAGATCTGGGTACTCATTTGGTTTAACTGAAAGTGAACCAGTCAAACACTTGAGGCAAAATCAAATTGTGAGAAAAGAACCAAGGATTAGTGAATCAAACAGCACACTAGTTCAACCAACCTGAACTACAAAGAACTCTGGTTCTAGCAATACCTACGGATAATACTTGGAGAAGAAGACGATAACCCAATCCACGATCCGCCAGAATGCAGAAGCTATTAATAGGAGGAACTGAAATTGCACGCAGTGAAACAGAGTTAACTGAAGTTTACAGCAGCTAAACTTCAGTTAACTATAGCCGTTGTCGGACACTGAGCAAGGGAGCCCTTGTGTCTCTGAGGGGCGTTGATCTTTCACAAGTGAAGCGCATCCTAGCCGTCTGTCTTTCTGGCAGTTGTCCAATTCTTCAGGGAAGTTGTCAATTTCTTCAGGTGTGTTCAGAGACAGGAAGTTCAGAGAATTAGTGTACCGACGCATAGTCCAAACAAAATTCAAGTGCTCATTCGGTATAACTGAAATTAAACAAGTCAACATACAAGGCAAAACCGGAAGCATATGCAACTCTTTATCTGTTATATATTGGCCATAGCATATTACTTTGATCATCACTCGTTAGCTTAAACCGGAACGGATTACTCATTTGGTTAAACTGAAAGTTAATCAGTCAAACACTTGAGGCAAAACCAAAGCGTCAGAAAAGAGCCACAGATCCAAAGAATGACATATCCACGCTGATTTGCGCGTTTGTGGGGAAAACTGCGCAGCAAAACACGCGTATGCTTCTAGTACCAGATTAAAGTCACTGGATACAGTTCATGGCGATCGATCTGAACTACCAAGTACTCTAATTCTAGCACTAGGTAGAAGTAATACTTGGAGAAGAAGATGACAACTCGATCCATGAATGACGGAAGCTACTTATAGGAGGAACTGAAATTGCACGCAGTGAAACAGAGTTAACTGAAGTTTACAGCAGTTAAACTTCAGTTAACTGTAGCTATTGTCAGCCAATGAACAGGGGAGCCCTTCGTCTTCAAGAGGCGTTGATCTTTCATAACTGGAGCACATCATATCCGTCCGTTTCCCTGGCAGCGTACTGGTTCACGTCTTGATACTTGTAGCTGTCGAATTCTTCAGAAAAGATGTCGATTTCTTCTTGTTTAGAGACAGGAAGTTCAGAGAACTAGTGTCCTGACCCATAGTTTGAAAAAAACTTGAGCACTCATTAGGTGTAAGTGAAAATAAACCAGACAACAATAAGTGCTAAAATAAAAGAATCAGTAAACAACAAAAGATTATTCTCCGCGACAAATCATTTACCGGCGACAAAGGACTGAAAGATACGAAAGGAAAGAGCGATAAGCATATGCAGCACTGAATCTGTTACATGTATTGGCCGTAGCATATTTTTATAATTTACAGTGATCACTACTTGTAAGATTAAGCTGAATCAGTAGCAACGAAGCTCTGAGAACACTCTATGTATTGGCAATGTATGATACAGTTGCTCGCATACATGGGCATTTTACCTCATAAAATGCTTTTCATGCTATGCTTGTCTTCCTTGTGCCATACAAGCACATATAATTCCACCATCACCTTTTCTGCCGATGTCTCTATCGAAGCCGAGGTTGAATCCATGAAACAAGGTGTGGAAACATCAATTTTCCAATGAGAAACAACGTTGTGTCATGAGCGAAAAGGTCGGTCGTACGGTATGGACAAAGAAAGAAGTCTGCCAAATGTATTTTTGAATGTAATGTTTTGGCTGTTCTCGACCTTTGACCTTTTGAGCATTTTATACTGTCTGTAATGCAAGCAAGTACGCCAACAAGCGGCTCACTCGTGTTAACCCAATCGACGATCGCTACTTATAGGAGAACTGAAATTGCACGCAGTGAAACAGAGTTAACTGGAGTTTACAGCAGTTAAATTTCAGTTAAATGTAGCTGTTGTCGGAAAATGAACAGTGGATCCCTTGGTCTTCAAGAGGAGTTGGTCTTTCATAACTGGAGCGCATCCTAGCCATCCGTTTCCCTGGCAAGGTACCGGTTCGCATCTTGATACTCGTAGCTGTCCTATTCTTCAGAGAAGGTGTCGATTTTTTCCCTCAGAAAGAAAAAGAAAAAAGAAAAGAGAAGGTGTCGATTTCTTCAGGTATGTTCAGAGACAGGAAGTTCAGATAAATAAATTTGAGCGCTCATTTGACTTAACTGAAAATAAACCATTCAAGCATACGAGGCAAAACCAAAGCATCCACAGCCTATTCTCCACGCCAAATCGTTTACCGGCGACAAAGAACTGAAAGATATAAAAGGAAAGAGCCACAAGCATATGCAGCACTGAATCTGTTACAGATATTGGCCACAGTATATTACTAGAACTAAACTCTAAGTACTCGTTTGGTTAAACTGAAAGTGAATCAGTCAAACACTTGTGGCAAAACTAAAGCGTCATATAAGAACCAAAGATTAACGAATCAGAGTGCACACTGAATGGCACCCACAGCAAGTACTGTGTCATCTAGTAGAGACTTCACAGGGAAACAAGTCCTATAGTTTCATCGATCGAGCTACTCAAGTGTGCATTTCCACATTTGGCCACATCACAGGAATCATTCTTCAGAGAAGGTGTTGATTTGTTTCAGGTATGTACAAAGAACAGGTGTCGTGACGCTTTAACTGATACTAAACCATTCAAACGTACTAGTAAGTATTACCAACAAATCAGACTGTGCTTTAAAGGACTGCAAGATATAAAAGGAAACAACCACAAGCATATGGACCACTGAATGATCTATTGTATGTATTGGCCTTGGCCATAGCATACTAGTTGTTAGAAGGGAGAGAAAGGATTTGATGGAATAGTTGTTTATTGCTTGAGCCTCGTGGGCATATATATAGGAGTACATGATATACTTGGAGTACAAGGCAAGCCAGAATATTTCCTAGTCTAACCTATGTTTCATAATACAATCACGTTACTCAACATCCCCCCGCAGTCACAACGGTAGCGATGCAGGCGGTGAGACTGGAGAAGAATCCGAAGGCAAGCCGACGGACACCCCCCCCCCCCCCCAGTCGTAACGGTCGATGCATCACGGAGTCGTGGCTGGAGTGGAAACCGCCGAGGTTGCTCAAGCAGGCGGTAGCCCTTTGTGCCGTTTGTCGATGTAGCCGAGAGCGTGGGTGGTGGAGCCGTGGTCGAGGTAGCCGTGCGAAGAATGTCGTGGTCGATGTCGAGTCAGGGTGGCCGGTGTCGAGGAAGTCTCCATGGAGCCGCGGGCGCAAGGGGGCGTCGAGTTAGCATGGGCGCAGTGGTGTCGAAGTAGTGGTGCGCCTGGGAGAAGATGTTGTTGACGACGTGCCGCGGCGGGTTTGCCAAGCCCGGGGACACATCGTGGACAAAGGCACGCAACGGCGTCGCCAGCACCGGGCATGCGTAGACGGACGAAGACGAAGTTGACGAAGCGCCTACCAGGCTTGCCAGGCCTAGGGACACGTCGTGGATGAAGGCACGCATCGGTGTTGCCAACACCGGGCATGCGTAGACGAGGGACCTGCACGAGCTGTATGCTATGCCGGAGAAGTCGGAGGGGCTAGCAGAGAAGAACTCGACGATGATTGCGGCGTCCATCGGCGCGGGCCGATGTCGCCAATGGTGGTCGGAGTAGACGAAGTGGTCGGGGTAGATGACGGCGACGCTGGCGACGGGCTGGTGCTTGGACGAAGACGAAGGGGGTGGACGGGCGACGGCGACAGCTAAGGGGGTAGTCGCAGCGGCGGCCGAAGAAGAGCAGCTGCGGCGGCCTGATGGCGGCGGCGACTAGGTTAGGAACGCGGCGGCGATGCTCGAAGGAGGCAAAGAACCCCGACAGCGTGACGAAGACCGGCGCGGATGGTTGCGTTCCCGTGCCAAGGGAGAGGGCGCGACGCATATCACGGGAGGTCGACGCGCGTGACGGCGAAGTGGACCGCGAGCCGCGGCGCTACGGCTCGAAGGGGCGATGCAGTGGCGGCGGGCGGGTCGGGGCGATGGCTGGGACCGCGGGCCGTGGCGCTACGGCCCGAAGGGGCGACGCAACGGCGGCGCGCGAGTCGGTGCAGCCGCGGGGACGGTCTCGGGCGGCGACGGAGACTGCGTGCCACGCTCGCTACGGCCCGATGGGGCGACGCAGCGGCAGCGCGAGGGTCGGTGCTGCCACGGACACGGCCTGAAACGGGCGTACTCGAGGCGGCGGTAGACCGCAGGCCGCGGCACTACGACCCAAACGGGCGACGCAGCGGCAGCACGCGGGTAGATGCAGCCGCGGGGAGAACCACGGGGTGACGGCGCTGCGGCCCGACGGGGCGACACAGCGGCAGCCCGATGCTCGATCGGTGGAGAGGCGTGCTGAACTTGAGGACGATCCTCACGGGGCCTTCGAAGGCGCGCTCAACCGATGGGCCAGGTCGGTCGCAGTGCGTAGCTGAGGCGGATCGCGGCAGCGGGCGGGTGATCAATCTGATCGCGCGTGAGGTCGGGGACGCCACTCGGTGAAGGCGGGGTGGCGACGGAGTCCGAGATGAAGCCGGCGACAGCGGGCGGCAGGGCGGCTATGATTGGCCGCCGCATGGCGCGAGGCCGCCGGGTCGGGGCGATGCAGATTTCCCGGTCGGAGCAGGGTGGTTACGGCCGGCGCAGGTCGACGGGCGGACCAACTGGCCTTGACGGGCCGCCTTGGCGCGCGTGGACGCCGGGTCGGAGGAGAGGCCGGTTGGTCGCGCAGGAGTTGGGGTAGAGACGCACGGGGGTCGACGGCGGCGGCGGGCGACGCAAACCGATGAAGATTAGATCGGAAAACCAAAAAGAAAAACGCCGATCAAAACGACCGGCAAGAGAGCGAAAAACCCGAAGCAAGGGCTCGAAAAAAGACTCGCCAGGGCAGCCGGCTAACACGGTCGGCGAACGAACCCTAGATACGGGCGGCGCGGCCCCCGACGGCGGTTATGGAGGCCGACCGCCTCGGGGGCAGCACGCAAGTGCGGAAGCGGCGGTGGCTAGGGTTTAGGATCGACTTGCGATAGATACTATGTTAGAAGGGAGAGAAAGGATTTGATGGAATAGTTGTTTATTGCTTGAGCCTCGTGGGCATATATATATAGGAGTACATGATCTACTTGAAGTAAAAAGCAAGCCAGAATATTTCCTAGTCTAACCTATGTTTTCTAATGCAATCACGTTACTCAACACTAGTATTGGAATTTGCAGTGATCATCACTTGTAAAATGCAAGCTTAAAATGAATAACCAATCGAACACTTAGGCGAAACTGAAGAATCAGAAAAGAAGCAAAGATCATCGGATCAAACTGCTCACTGAATGAAATCCAGAGCAAGTATATATCAGTTTTGCTAAATGACAAGGAAACTAGTACAAGCATGCATATAGTTTCATTGATCTACTCAAGTATGTATCAATTGCCACATTTGACGGCATCACATGAATCATCGTACTGGTCGATCAGAGCAGCATCTTTGTAAAAACAGAGTAAGCAGAAAACATTATCAGAGTTCAGAAAACATTGTCGCCCACATTGGATTGGATTGGACGAACAAGTCCTACAGGTAGTATATAGTTTCATGGATCGATCGATCTACTCAAGTATGCATTGCCACATTTGGCCACATCACAGGAACATTCTTCAGAGAAGGTGTTGACTTGTTTCAGGTATGTACAGAGAACAAGTGTCGTGATGGTTTAACTGATACTAAACCATTCAGGAAGAAGGCTGGTCACCCTCCGGCTCCTGACCACTCTGTGGTGCTGGCGCTGGCTCGAGCTGCAAATTAAGAGCCAAGATAAATGAGTGATTTGAGTTGTTGACAGGAGGACAAGCCCAAATAAGGAAAGAATCGTACTGCAGCTGCAGGAGGACATTACCCCGTCACTGAGCTCGGGCTGCCCTGCTCCTGTATGCAGGTTCCCGCCAGAGACCGAGTCACTCCCACAGGGCCGGCTATATAGACGACGACAGACAAAGCGTCGTCGTCTCCCAGCTCCCGCTGCAACCAATTTAAACAAGATAGGCCTACTGCAGTTTGGATAGCCCAAGCCCACCCGATGGCCCATATGAATTGGCTCATTTTCCAAAGTTTCTGCAAGCCTTCAACTTTCCTTCAAATAAAAGAAAGAAAATGCATGCCTTCAGCCCGCTCCAAAATCATTGAAAACATAGTACATTTAGCCATCACTCAAACAAATACGAAGAACCCTATTTCTAACTAGAGATGTCTTCCTATGTTTCTCCACTTGTTTCCTTAGCTCAAACTGACCAATTGACGGGGTACGATCTTGTGCAGACGTAGCGATTCTACCGTGAGTTTTCTTAGCGTGCTTCCCATCCCGGCATGTGCACTTAGTGATTTGGGTGTCGATTGGGGTATGTCTCCTTGTGTTCTCTTCACTTGGGGTGTGCATGTTGGGTTTGCATGTTGATTTGTGTATTAGTTTGCATGTGGCTGACGTACTGTGCATGTGTCCTTGGATGGGAAGGTTTCATCTGATTTTTAAAGCGTGATTTGCGTGAGACATTTCTTGATAATTCTCCATCAAAGATCCACATCGTCCATCGCTCAACGCATCGCCGCCGCACTGCCGTCCTTCAACGCTGTCACATTTCAGATTTTTCCCAAATCTGGTATGTTCAAAAAATCACAGGGATTTAAAAAATTTCTAGGTATTTTCTATAATTGCCAAGGTTTTGTTGTGAATGGCTTTGATTTGTTTGATTGTTGCCTAGAAGGATGAAAATTCAAATGCCACTAGTGAAACCCTAACTAATTTTGGTAAAGACCAAGCCATTTTGAAATATTTTTGGGCACAAGGCTAACCTAAATAAGTCCCAAGAATATCAAAGCCAAAATGATTCCCCTAGAAGGAATTTAAATTGGTTTTATTTTGAAATCAATTCAAAGGACAAAGGCAATTATTCAAAAATGGCTTTGCATTTTATTTGGAGGGAATGATATTTCATAAGTCCAAATAATATTCTTGACCCTCTGCCTTCTTTTCTAATTTGAATTTGAAAAACATTTGGTTTTGAAACCAAATTCAAATTCAAATTCAAAATAAAAATGCAAGTGCAGTGAAAATATGTCCAAAATGCCCCAATGAAATGTTCAAACTTTCCCAAATATTCCATTTGGAATTTAGAAAGTGTCCTATGTCCAAAGAAAATTCAAATTCAAATTAATCTTGAATAGAGAGAAAGAACTTGGTGTTTTCTTGCGAGGGAACGCACCTGGATTTCCTGGAGGCAACTGGGAAGAGAGGTCGAGGAAGCCTCCATGATTAGCTAGTGGAAGCGGCTGCAAGCCAATGTCTGCATCCACCAGCAAAGCGTCGTCGCTGTCTGTACTCTCCGTCCGCCCTGCACGCGGACACGGCTCTCCTTCTAGCTCTGTGTCCGCCTTCTGCTTGTCCCTCAACTTGCCTCGCCTCGGTCAAACAGCTTCCGAAGAACCACGGGCATGAGTAGATGAAGAGGAGACGGAGAGGGGGGCGTGGAAGGAAGGAAGCTACACGAAAGGATGAGAGGGGAGGATGAGGATGGCGAGGCGAGGGAGGCTTTATACACGACGACAGACAAAGCGTCGTCGTCTCCCAGCTCCCGCTGCAACCAATTTAAACAAGATGGGCCTACTGTAGTTTGGATAGCCCAAGCCCACCCGATGGCCCATATGAATTGGCTCATTTTCCAAAGTTTCTGCAAGCCTTCAACTTTCCTTCAAATAAAAGAAAGAAAATGCATGCCTTCAGCCCGCTCCAAAATCATTGAAAACATAGTACATTTAGCCATCACTCAAACAAATACGAAGAACCCTATTTCTAACTAGAGATGTCTTCCTATGTTTCTCCACTTGTTTCCTTAGCTCAAACTGACCAATTGGCGGGGTACGATCTTGTCCGGACGTAGCGATTCTACCGTGAGTTTTCTTAGCGTGCTTCCCATCTCGGCATGTGCACTTAGTGATTTGGGTGTCGATTGGGGTATGTCTCCTTGTGTTCTCTTCACTTGGGGTGTGCATGTTGGGTTTGCATGTTGATTTGTGTATTAGTTTGCATGTGCCTGACGTCATGTGCATGTGTCCTTGGATGGGAAGGTTTCATCTGATTTTTAAAGCGTGATTTGCGTGAGACATTTCTTGATAATTCTCCATCAAAGATTCACATCGTCCATCGCTCAACACATCGCCCGCCGCACTGCCGTCCTTCAACGCTGTCATATTTCAGATTTTTCCCAAATCTGGTATGTTCAAAAAATCACAGGGATTTAAAAAATTTCTAGGTATTTTCTATAATTGCCAAGGTTTTGTTGTGAATGGCTTTGACTTGTTTGATTGTTGCCTAGAAGGATGAAAATCCAAATGCCACTAGTGAAACCCTAACTAATTTTGGTAAAGACCAAGCCATTTTGAAATATTTTTGGGCACAAGGCTAACCTAAATAAGTCCCAAGAATATCAAAGCCAAAATGATTCCCCTAGAAGGAATTTAAATTGGTTTTATTTTGAAATCAATTCAAAGGACAAAGGCGATTATTCAAAAATGGCTTTGCATTTTATTTGGAGGGAATGATATTTCATAAGTCCAAATAATATTCTTGACCCTCTGCCTTCTTTTCTAAATTGAATTTGAAAAACGTTTGGTTTTGAAACCAAATTCAAATTCAAATTCAAAATAAAAATGCAAGTGCAGTGAAAATATGTCCAAAATGCCCCAATGAAATGTTCAAACTTTCCCAAATATTCCATTTGGAATTTAGAAAGTGTCCTATGTCCAAAGAAAATTCAAATTCAAATTAATCTTGAATAGAGAGAAAGAACATGGTGTTTTCTTGCGAGGGAACGCACCTGGATTTCCTGGAGGCAACTCGGGAGAGAGGTCGAGGAAGCCTCCATGATTAGCTGGTGGAAGCGGCTGCAAGCCAATGTCTGCATCCGCCAGCAAAGCGTCGTCGCTGTCTATACTCTCCGTCCGCCCTGCACGCGGACACGGCTCTCCTTCTAGCTCTGTGTCCGCCTTCTGCTTGTCCCTCAACTCGCCTCGCCTCGGTCAAACAGCTTTCGAAGAACCACGGGCATGAGCAGATGAAGAGGAGACAAAGAGGGGGGCGTGGAAGGAAGGAAGCTACACGAAAGGATGAGAGGGGAGGATGAGGATGGCGAAGGCTATATAGACGACGACAGACAAAGCGTCGTCGTCTCCCAGCTCCCGCTGCAACCAATTTAAACAAGATGGGCCTACTGCAGTTTGGATAGCCCAATCCCACCTGATGGCCCATATGAATTGGCTCATTTTCCAAAGTTTCTGCAAGCCTTCAACTTTCCTTCAAATAAAAGAAAGAAAATGCATGCCTTCAGCCCGCTCCAAAATCATTGAAAACATAGTACATTTAGCCATCACTCAAACAAATATGAAGAACCCTATTTCTAACTAGAGATGTCTTCCTATGTTTCTCCACTTGTTTCCTTAGCTCAAACTAACCAATTGGCGGGGTACAATCTTGTGCGGACGTAGCGATTCTACCGTGAGTTTTCTTAGTGTGCTTCCCATCCCGGCATGTGCACTTAGTGATTTGGGTGTCGATTGGGGTATGTCTCCTTGTGTTCTTTTCACTTGGGGTGTGCATGTTAGGTTTGCATGTTGATTTGTGTATTAGTTTGCATGTGGCTGACATCATGTGCATGTGTCCTTGGATGGGAAGGTTTCATCTGATTTTTAAAGCGTGATTTGTTGGAAATATGCCCTAGAGGCAATAATAAAAGCATTATTATTATATTTCTTTGTTCATGATAATTGTCTTTATTCATGCTATAACTGTATTATCAGGAAATCGTAATACACGTGTGAATACATAGACCATAATATGTCCCTAGTAAGCCTCTAGTTGACTAGCTCGTTGATCAACAGATAGTCATGATTTCCTGGCTATGGACATTGGATGTCATTGATAACGGGATCACATCATTAGGAGAATGATGTGATGGACAAGACCCAATCCTAAGCATAGTACAAAGATCGTGTAGTTCGTTTGCTAGAGCTTTTCCAATTCAAGTATCTTTTCCTTTGACCATGAGATCGTGTAACTCCCGGATACCGTAGGAGTGCTTTGGGTGTATCAAACGTCACAACGTAACTGGGTGACTATAAAGGTGCACTACAGGTATTTCCGAAAGTGTCCGTTGGGTTGACACGGATCGAGACTGGGATTTGTCACTCCGGATAACGGAGAGGTATCACTGGGCCCACTCGGTAATGCATCATCATTATGAGCTCAAAGTGACCAAGTGTCTGGTCACGGGATCATGCATTGCGGTACGAGTAAAGTGACTTGCCGGTAACGAGATTGAACAAGGTATTGGGATACCGACGATCGAGTCTCGGGCAAGTAACATACCGATTGACAAAGGGAATTGTATACGGGGTTGATTAATCCTCGACATCGTGGTTCATCCGATGAGATCATCGTGGAGCATGTGGGAGCCAACATGGGTATCCAGATCCCGCTGTTGGTTATTGACTGGAGAGTCGTCTCAGTCATGTCTGCTTGTCTCCCGAACCCGTAGGGTCTATACACTTAAGGTTCGGTGACGCTAGGGTTATGAAGATATGTATATGCAGTAAACCCGAATGTTGTTCGGAGTCCCGGATGAGATCCCGGACGTCACGAGGAGTTCCGGAATGGTCCGGAGGTAAAGAATTATATATAGGAAGTGCTGTTTCGGCCATCGGGACAAGTTTCGGGGTTATCGGTATTGTACCGGGACCACCGGAGGGGTCCCGGGGGCCCACCGGGTGGGGCCACCTGTCCCGGGGGCCACATGGGCTGTAGGGGGTGCGCCTTGGCCTACATGGGCCAAGGGCACCAGCCCCACTAGGCCCATGCGCCTAGGGTTTCCATGGGGAAGGAGTCCAAGTGGTGGAAGACACCTCTAGGTGCCTTGGGGGGGAGGGAATCCTCCCCTTGGCAGCCGCACCTAGGAGATTAGATCTCCTAGGCTGTGCACCAACCCCCCTTGGCCCTCCTATATATAGTGGGGGAGAGGAGGGATTTCATACCTCAGCCTTTGGTGCTTCCCTCTCTCCCCGTTACGTCTCTCTCTCGTAGTATAGGCGAAGCCCTGCTACTGTGACGCCCTGCATCCACCACCACGCCGTCGTGCTACTGGATCTTCATCAACCTCCCCTCCCCCCTTGCTGGATCAAGAAAGGAGGAGACTTCATACGTTCCGTACGTGTGTTGAACACGGAGGCACCGTCCGTTCGGTGCTAAGATCATCGCTGATTTGAATCACGTCGTGTTTGACTACATCATCCCTGTTCCTTGAACGCTTCCGCTCGCGATCTACAAGGTATGTAGATGCATCTAATCACTCGTTGCTAGATGAACTCCTAGATGGATCTTGGTGAAACCGTAGGAAAATTTTTGTTTTCTGCAACGTTCCCCAACAGTGGCATCATGAGCTAGGTCTATGCGTAGTTCTTCTTGCACGAGTAGAACACAATTTGTTGTGGGCGTAGATTTGTCAACTTTCTTGCCACTACTAGTCTTATCTTGCTTCAGCGGTATTGTGGGATGAAGCGGCCTGGACCAACCTTACACGTACGCTTACGTGAGACCGGTTCCACCGACTAACATGCACTAGTTGCATAAGGTGGCTGGCGGGTGTCTGTCTCTCCTACTTTAGTTGAAGCGGATTCGATGAAAAGGGTCCTTATGAAGGGTAAATAGAAGTTGACAAATCACGTTGTGGCTTTCACGTAGGTAAGAAAACGTTCTTGCTAGAACCCTACTTCAGCCACGTAAAACTTGCAACAACAATTAGAGAACGTCTAACTTGTTTTTGCAGCAAATGCTTTGTGATATGATATGGCCAAAGTTGTGATGAATGATGAATGATCTATATGTCATGTATGAGATGTTCATGCTATTGTAATAGGAATCACGACTTGCATGTCGATGAGTATGACAACCGGCAGGAGCCATAGGAGTTGTCTTTATTTTTTGTATGACCTGCGTGTCATTGAAGAACGCCATGTAAACTACTTTACTTTATTACTAAACGCGTTAGTCATAGAAGTAGAAGTAGTCATTGGCGTGACAACTTCATGAAGACACGATGATGGAGATCATGATGATGGAGATCATGGTGTCATGCCGGTGACAAGATGATCATGGAGCCCCGAAGATGAAGATCAAAGGAGCTATATGATATTGGCCATATCATGTCACTACTTTATATAATTGCATGTGATGTTTATTATGTTTTATGCATCTTGTTTACTTAGGACGACGGTAGTAAATAAGATGATCCCTTACAACAATTTCAAGAAGTGTTCTCCCCTAACTGTGCACCGTTGCTACAGTTCGTCGTTTCAAAGCACCACGTGTTAATCGGGTGTGATAGATCCTTACGTTCACATACAACGGGTGTAAGAAGTTTTACACATGCAAAAATACTTAGGGTTAACTTGATGAGCCTAGCATGTGAAGACATGGCCTCGGAACACAGAGACCGAAAGGTCGAACACGAGTCGTATGGAAGATACGATCAACATGAAGATGTTCACCGGCGATGACTAGTCCGTCTCACGTGTTAATCGGACATGGCCTAGTCGACTCGGATCGTGTAACACTTAGATGACTAGAGGGATGTCTAATCTGAGTGGGAGTTCATTAATAATTTGATTAGATGAACTTAATTATCATGAACTTAGTCTAAAATCTTTACAATATGTCTTGTAGATCAAATGGCCAACGTTGTATTCAATTTCAACGCGTTCCTAGAGAAAACCAAGCTGAAAGACGATGGCAGCAACTATACGGACTGGGTCCGGAACCTGAGGATCATCCTCATAGCTGCCAAGAAAGATTATGTCCTACAAGCACCGCTAGGTGATCCACCCGTCCCACAGAACCAAGACGCTATGAACGCTTGGCAGACACGTACTGATGACTACTCCCTCGTTCAGTGCGGCATGCTTTACAGCTTAGAGCCGGGGCTCCAAAAGCGTTTTGAGAGACATGGAGCATATGAGATGTTCGAAGAGCTAAAAATGGTTTTTCAAGCTCATGCCCGGATCGAGAGATATGAAGTCTCCGATAAGTTCTTCAGCTGTAAGATGGAGGAAAATAGTTCTGTCAGTGAGCACATACTCACTATGTCTGGGTTTCATAACCGCTTGACTCAGCTGGGAGTTAATCTCCCGGATGACGCGGTCATTGACAGAATCCTCCAGTCGCTTCCACCAAGCTACAAGAGCTTTGTGATGAACTTCAATATGCAGGGGATGGTAAAGACCATTCCTGAAGTATTTGCAATGCTGAAATCAGCAGAGGTAGAAGTCAAGAAGGAACATCAAGTGTTGATGATGAATAAAACCACTAAGTTCAAGAAGGGCAAGGGTAAAAAGAACTTCAAGAAGGACGGCAAGGAAGTTGCTGCGCCCGGCAAGCAAGCTGTCGGGAAGAAGTCAAAGAATGGACCCAAGCCTGAGACAGAGTGCTTTTATTGCAAAGGGAAGGGTCACTGGAAGCGGAACTGCCCCAAATACTTAGCGGACAAGAAGGCCGGCAACACCAAAGGTATATTTGATATACATGTAATTGATGTGTACCTTACCAGTACTCGTAGTAACTCCTGGGTATTTGATACCGGTGCCGTTGCTCATATTTGTAACTCACCGCAGGAGCTGCGGAATAAACGAAAACTGGAGAGGGACGAGGTGACGATGCGCGTCGGGAATGGTTCCAAGGTCGATGTGATCGCCGTCGGCACGCTACCTCTACATTTACCTACGGGATTAGTTATAAACCTCAATAATTGTTATTTAGTGCCAAGTTTGAGCATGAACATTGTATCAGGATCTCGTTTAATACGAGATGGCTACTCATTTAAATCTGAGAATAATGGTTGTTCTATTTATATGAGAGATATGTTTTATGGTCATGCTCCGATAGTCAATGGTTTATTCTTAATGAATCTCGAGCGTATTACTACACATGTTCATAGTGTGAGTACCAAAAGATGTAAAGTTGATAACGATAGTCCCACATACTTGTGGCACTGCCGCCTTGGTCACATAGGTGTCAAACGCATGAAGAAGCTCCATGCAGATGGACTTTTAGAGTCTCTTGATTATGAATCATTTGACACGTGCGAACCATGCCTCATGGGTAAAATGACCAAGACTCCATTCTCAGGAACAATGGAGCGAGCAACCAACTTATTGAAAATCATACATACTGATGTGTGCGGTCCAATGAGTGTTGAGGCTCGCGGTGGCTATCGTTATGTTCTCACCCTCACTGATGACTTGAGTAGATATGGGTATGTCTACTTAATGAAACACAAGTCTGAAACCTTTGAAAAGTTCAAGGAATTTCAGAGTGAGGTTGAGAATCAACGTGACAGGAAAATCAAATTTCTACGATCAGATCGTGGAGGAGAATACTTGAGTCACGAATTTGGCACACACTTAAGAAAATGTGGAATAGTTTCACAACTCACGCCGCCTGGAACACCTCAGCGTAATGGTGTGTCCGAACGTCGTAATCGCACTCTATTAGATATGGTGCGATCTATGATGTCTCTTACCGATTTACCGCTATCCTTTTGGGGCTATGCTTTAGAGACTGCCGCATTCACTTTAAATAGGGCTCCGTCGAAATCCGTTGAGACGACACCGTATGAATTATGGTTTGGGAAGAAACCTAAGCTGTCGTTTCTAAAAGTTTGGGGATGCGATGCTTATGTCAAGAAACTTCAACCTGAAAAGCTCGAACCCAAGTCGGAAAAATGCGTCTTCATAGGATACCCTAAAGAAACTTATGGGTATACCTTCTACCTCAGATCCGAAGGCAAGATCTTTGTTGCCAGGAATGGATCCTTTCTAGAGAAAGAGTTTCTCTCGAAAGAAGTAAGTGGGAGGAAAGTAGAACTTGATGAAGTATTGCCTCTTGAACCGGTAAATGGCGCAACTCAAGAAAATGTTCCTGAGGCACCTGCACCGACTAGAGAGGAAGTTATTAATGATCAAGATACTTCTGATCAAGCTCCTACTGAAATTCGAAGGTCCACAAGGACACGTTCCGCACCAGAATGGTACGGCAACCCTGTCTTGGAAATCATGTTGTTGGACAACAGTGAACCTTCGAACTATGAAGAAGCGATGGCGGGCCCGGATTCCGACAAATGGCTAGAAGCCATGAAATCCGAGATAGGATCCATGTATGAAAACGAAGTATGGACTTTGACTGACTTGCCCGTTGAACGGCGAGCCATAGAAAATAAATGGATCTTTAAGAAGAAGACAGACGCGGATGGTAATGTGACCATCTATAAAGCTCGGCTTGTCGCTAAGGGTTATCGACAAGTTCAAGGGGTTGACTACGATGAGACTTTCTCACCGGTAGCGAAGCTGAAGTCCGTCCGAATCATGTTAGCAATTGCCGCATTCTACGATTATGAGATATGGCAAATGGACGTCAAAACGGCATTCCTTAATGGTTTCCTTAAGGAAGAATTGTATATGATGCAGCCGGAAGGTTTTGTCGATCCTAAGAATGCTAACAAGGTGTGCAAGCTCCAACGCTCGATTTATGGGCTGGTGCAAGCATCTCGGAGTTGGAACATTCGCTTTGATGAGATGATCAAAGCGTTTGGGTTTACGCAGACTTATGGAGAAGCCTGCGTTTACAAGAAAGTGAGTGGGAGCTCTGTAGCATTTCTCATATTATATGTAGATGACATACTTTTGATGGGAAATGATATAGAACTCTTGGACAGCATCAAGGCCTACTTGAATAAGAGTTTTTCAATGAAGGACCTTGGAGAAGCTGCTTATATATTGGGCATCAAGATCTATAGGGATAGATCAAGACGCCTCATAGGTCTTTCACAAAGCACATACCTTGATAAGATTTTGAAGAAGTTCAAAATGGATCAGTCCAAGAAAGGGTTCTTGCCTGTTTTGCAAGGTGTGAAATTGAGCTCAGCTCAATGTCCGACCACGGCAGAAGATATAGAAGAGATGAGCGTCATCCCCTATGCATCAGCCATAGGTTCTATTATGTATGCCATGCTGTGTACCAGACCTGATGTAAACCTTGCCGTAAGTTTGGTAGGAAGGTACCAAAGTAATCCCGGCAAGGAACACTGGACAGCGGTCAAGAATATCCTGAAGTACCTAAAAAGGACTAAGGAAATGTTTCTCGTTTATGGAGGTGACGAAGAGCTCGTCGTAAAGGGTTACGTCGACGCTAGCTTCGACACAGATCTGGATGACTCTAAGTCACAAACCGGATACGTGTATATGTTGAATGGTGGAGCAGTGAGCTGGTGCAGCTGCAAACAGAGCGTCGTGGCGGGATCTACATGTGAAGCGGAGTACATGGCAGCCTCGGAGGCAGCACATGAAGCAATATGGGTGAAGGAGTTCATCGCCGACCTAGGAGTCATACCCAATGCGTCGGGGCCAATCAAACTCTTTTGTGACAACACTGGAGCTATTGCACTTGCCAAGGAGCCCAGGTTTCACAAGAAGACAAGGCACATCAAGCGTCGCTTCAACTCCATTCGTGAAAATGTTCAAGATGGAGACATAGAGATTTGTAAAGTACATACGGACCTGAATATAGCAGATCCGTTGACTAAACCTCTCCCTAGGGCAAAACATGATCAACACCAGAATTCCATGGGTGTTCGATTCATCACAATGTAACTAGATTATTGACTCTAGTGCAAGTGGGAGACTGTTGGAAATATGCCCTAGAGGCAATAATAAAAGCATTATTATTATATTTCTTTGTTCATGATAATTGTCTTTATTCATGCTATAACTGTATTATCCGGAAATCGTAATACACGTGTGAATACATAGACCATAATATGTCCCTAGTAAGCCTCTAGTTGACTAGCTCGTTGATCAACAGATAGTCATGATTTCCTGGCTATGGACATTGGATGTCATTGATAACGGGATCACATCATTAGGAGAATGATGTGATGGACAAGACCCAATCCTAAGCATAGTACAAAGATCGTGTAGTTCGTTTGCTAGAGCTTTTCCAATGTCAAGTATCTTTTCCTTTGACCATGAGATCGTGTAACTCCCGGATACCGTAGGAGTGCTTTGGGTGTATCAAACGTCACAACGTAACTGGGTGACTATAAAGGTGCACTACAGGTATTTCCGAAAGTGTCTGTTGGGTTGACACGGATCGAGACTGGGATTTGTCACTCCGGATAACGGAGAGGTATCACTGGGCCCACTCGGTAATGCATCATCATTATGAGCTCAAAGTGACCAAGTGTCTGGTCACGGGATCATGCATTGCGGTACGAGTAAAGTGACTTGCCGGTAACGAGATTGAACAAGGTATTGGGATACCGACGATCGAGTCTCGGGCAAGTAACATACCGATTGACAAAGGGAATTGTATACGGGGTTGATTAATCCTCGACATCGTGGTTCATCCGATGAGATCATCGTGGAGCATGTGGGAGCCAACATGGGTATCCAGATCCCGCTGTTGGTTATTGACTGGAGAGTCGTCTCAGTCATGTCTGCTTGTCTCCCGAACCCGTAGGGTCTACACACTTAAGGTTCGGTGACGCTAGGGTTATGAAGATATGTATATGCAGTAAACCCGAATGTTGTTCGGAGTCCCGGATGAGATCCCGGACGTCACGAGGAGTTCCGGAATGGTCCGGAGGTAAAGAATTATATATAGGAAGTGTTGTTTCGGCCATCGGGACAAGTTTCGGGGTTATCGGTATTGTACCGGGACCATCGAAGGGGTCCCGGGGGCCCACCGGGTGGGGCCACCTGTCCCGGGGGGCCACATGGGCTGTAGGGGGTGCGCCTTGGCCTACATGGGCCAAGGGCACCAGCCCCACTAGGCCCATGCGCCTAGGGTTTCCATGGGGAAGGAGTCCAAGTGGTGGAAGGCACCTCTAGGTGCCTTGGGGGGAGGGAATCCTCCCCTTGGCAGCCGCACCTAGGAGATTAGATCTCCTAGGCTGCGCACCAACCCCCCTTGGCCCTCCTATATATAGTGGGGGAGAGGAGGGATTTCATACCTCAGCCTTTGGTGCTTCCCTCTCTCCCCGTTACGTCTCTCTCTCGTAGTATAGGCGAAGCCCTGCTACTGTGACGCCTTGCATCCACCACCACGCCGTCGTGCTGCTGGATCTTCATCAACCTCCCTTCCCCCCTTGCTGGATCAAGAAAGGAGGAGACGTCATCCGTTCCGTACGTGTGTTGAACACGGAGGCACCGTCCGTTCGGTGCTAAGATCATCGGTGATTTGAATCACGTCGTGTTCGACTACATCATCCCCGTTCCTTGAACGCTTCCGCTCGTGATCTACAAGGTACGTAGATGCATCTAATCACTCGTTGCTAGATGAACTCCTAGATGGATCTTGGTGAAACCGTAGGAAAGTTTTTGTTTTCTGCAACGTTCCCCAACATGATTTGCGTGAGACATTTCTTGATAATTCTCCATCAAAGATTCACATCGTCCATCGCTCAACGCATCGCCCGCCGCACTACCGTCCTTCAACGCTGTCATATTTCAGATTTTTCCCAAATCTGGTATGTTCAAAAAATCACAGGGATTTTAAAAATTTCTAGGTATTTTCTATAATTGCCAAGGTTTGTTGTGAATGGCTTTGATTTGTTTGATTGTTGCCTAGAAGGATGAAAATCCAAATGCCACTAGTGAAACCCTAACTAATTTTGGTAAAGACCAAGCCATTTTGAAATATTTTTGGGCACAAGGCTAACCTAAATAAGTCCCTAGAATATCGAAGCCAAAATGATTCCCCTAGAAGGAATTTAAATTGGTTTTATTTTGAAATCAATTCAAAGGACAAAGGGGATTACTCAAAAATGGCTTTGCATTTTATTTGGAGGGAATGATATTTCATAAGTCCAAATAATATTCTTGACCCTCTACCTTCTTTTCTAAATTGAATTTGAAAAACATTTGGTTTTGAAACCAAATTCAAATTCAAATTTAAAATAAAAATGCAAGTGCAGTGAAAATATGTCCAAAATGCCCCAATGAAATGTTCAAACTTTCCCATATATTCCATTTGGAATTTAGAAAGTGTCATATGTCCAAAGAAAATTCAAATTCAAATTAATCTTGAATAGAGAGAAAGAACTTGGTGTTTTCTTGCGAGGGAACGCACCTGGATTTCCTGGAGGCAACTGGGAAGAGAGGTCGAGGAAGCCTCCATGATTAGCTAGTGGAAGCGGCTGCAAGCCAATGTCTGCATCCGCCAGCAAAGCGTCGTCGCTGTCTGTACTCTCCATCCGCCCTGCACGCGGACACGACTCTCCTTCTAGCTCTGTGTCCGCCTTCTGCTTGTCCCTCAACTTGCCTCGCCTCGGTCAAACAGCTTCCGAAGAACCACGGGCATGAGCAGATGAAGAGGAGACGGAGAGGGGGGCGTGGAAGGAAGGAAGCTACACGAAAGGATGAGAGGGGAGGATGAGGATGGCGAGGCGAGGGAGGCTATATAGACGACGACAGACAAAGCATCGTCGTCTCCCAGCTCCCGCTGCAACCAATTTAAACAAGATGGGCCTACTGTAGTTTGGATAGCCCAAGCCCACCCGATGGCCCATATGAATTGGCTCATTTTCCAAAGTTTCTGCAAGCCTTCAACTTTCCTTCAAATAAAAGAAAGAAAATGCATGCCTTCAGCCCGCTCCAAAATCATTGAAAACATAGTACATTTAGCCATCACTCAAACAAATACGAAGAACCCTATTTCTAACTAGAGATGTCTTCCTATGTTTCTTCACTTGTTTCCTTAGCTCAAACTGACCAATTGGCGGGGTACGATCTTGTGCGGACGTAGCGATTCTACCGTGAGTTTTCTTAGCGTGCATGCTTCCCATCCCGGCATGTGCACTTAGTGATTTGGGTGTCGATTGGGGTATGTCTCCTTGTGTTCTCTTCACTTGGGGTGTGCATGTTGGGTTTGCATGTTGATTTGTGTATTAGTTTGCATGTGGCTGACGTCATGTACATGTGTCCTTGGATGGGAAGGTTTCATCTGATTTTTAAAGCGTGATTTGCGTGAGACATTTCTTGATAATTCTCCATCAAAGATTCACATCGTCCATCGCTCAACGCATCGCCCGCCGCACTGCCGTCCTTCAACGCTGTCATATTTCAGATTTTTCCCAAATCTGATATGTTCAAAAAATCACAGGGATTTAAAAAATTTCTAGGTATTTTCTATAATTGCCAAGGTTTTGTTGTGAATGGCTTTGATTTGTTTGATTGTTGCCTAGAAGGATGAAAATCCAAATGCCACTAGTGAAACCCTAACTAATTTTGGTAAAGACCAAGCCATTTTGAAATATTTTTGGGCACAAGGCTAACCTACATAAGTCCCAAGAATATCAAAGCCAAAATGATTCCCCTAGAAGGAATTTAAATTGGTTTTATTTTGAAATCAATTCAAAGGACAAAGGGGATTATTCAAAATGGCTTTGCATTTTATTTGGAGGGAATGATATTTCATAAGTCCAAATAATATTCTTGACCCTCTGCCTTCTTTTCTAAATTGAATTTGAAAAATGTTTGGTTTTGAAACCAAATTCAAATTCAAATTCAAAATAAAAATGCAAGTGCAGTGAAAATATGTCCAAAATGCCCCAATGAAATGTTCAAACTTTCCCAAATATTCCATTTGGAATTTAGAAAGTGTCCTATGTCCAAAGAAAATTCAAATTCAAATTAATCTTGAATAGAGAGAAAGAACTTGGTGTTTTCTTGCGAGGGAACGCACCTGAATTTCCTGGAGGCAACTGGGGAGAGAGGTCGAGGAAGCCTCCATGATTAGCTGGTGGAAGCGGCTGCAAGCCAATGTCTGCATCCGCCAGCAAAGCGTCGTCGCTGTCTGTACTCTCCGCCCGCCCTGCACGCGGACACGGCTCTCCTTCTAGCTCTGTGTCCGCCTTCTGCTTGTCCCTCAACTCGCCTCGCCTCGGTCAAATAGCTTCCGAAGAACCACGGGCATGAGCAGATGAAGAGGAGACGGAGAGCGCGGTAGGATGGAAGCTACGAGAAAGGATGGGAGAGGAAGGAGAGGGAGATGCTATATAGACGACGGCGGACAGAGCGTTCTCCCGCTGCAACCAATTTAAACAAGATGGGCCTAGTGCACTTCGGATAGCCCAAGCCCAACCGATGGCCCATATAAAGTTGGCTGATATTCTAAAGTTTCTGCAAGCGTTCAACTTTCCCTCAAAAAAAGAAAAGAAAGACTTCTTCACCTAAAAAAAGCCTTCATCCCTATCCAAAAACATTGAAAAATAGTACATTTAGCCATCACTCAAACAAATACCGAGATGAAATTGCTTCATGCACGATAGTTTCTGCACGATCTATGAACAATGCACCCTCCCCAACAACACTCCTGTGTGCATGCTCACTGTTAGTGCTGCCGCGTATGAGTCGTGCAGGCGTCGGCCACATCTTATCATGTGTAGAGCGGCTCTCATACAAAGAACCATATTTCTAACTAGAAATGTCTTCCTATGCTTCTTCACTTGTTTCCTTAGCTTAAATTGGCCAACCAGCGATTGACACGCGTATTAGATTGATATCTGGCAGGGTATGATCTCATGTGGACGCAGCGACTCTACTGCGAATTTTCTTAATGTGGTTTTCATCCCCGCGTGTGCACGTAGGGAGTTGGGCGTCGATTGGAGTATGTCTCCTTGTGTCCTCTTCACTTGGGGTGCGCCTATTGGGTGGTTCGCGTGTTGATTTGTGTGTTAGTTTGCATGTGGCGGACGTCATGTGCACGTGTCCTTGGATGGGAACGTCTCATCTGATTTTTAAAGCGTAATTTGCGTGAGTTTCCTATAATTCTTCGTCGAAGATTCCCATCATCCACCACTCAATGGACCGCCCGTCGCACTGTCGTCCTTTAATGCGCCACTGCTCCACCACCTACCATTCTAACTCGATATAAAATGGTTCCCCACATTTTCGCAGCAGTGACCCCGGGTACCCGGCAGTGCCCAGCTGCCCACACCCATCCTTTTTACCTCCCCACCGGCCGGGGCCTCGAAGGAAGACCCACCTCCGAGCCCCCATCTTCCCACCCTGTTGAGGCTGCCGCTGGTGCTCATAAGTGCCGCAGTCACCACCCCACTAATCAAGGCTTCCTCCTATCTCCGTGTCAAGTGATGATGATAGCGGCACCACAACGGGACAGGTTTGCGTCGCCGCATCGTCGGGGAAAGACCGCACCAAGATGCAGGCATTGCGCCATGCATGGGAGTGAGAGGGGCCTCTTAACCGAGACCTATGCCAACCCAGGCATCGACGCCACATCGCTGTGTTGCAGATGTTAGTTGTCGCCTCGACGGCGACAATTCTGCAGATTGATTGCGTCTGGGTGAGCATCCGATCAACAGTGCGCTCCTCTCTCTCTCTCTCTCTCTCTCTCTCTCTCTCTCTCTCTCTCTCTCTCTCTCTCTCTCTCTCTCTCTCTCTCTCTCTCTTCATGCTGTAAGTGAAGGGGCCGACACGGGGACAGAATACCATGCGGGGGAGCTGAGGTAGAACCCGGCGTGAGCAGGAGGGATGGTGACAAGTGTGCTGCGCAAATGTGTCGGCTAACCACCGCATGCATGCGACGCCGAGCGGCGGCAGGCATTATCCATGCCCATTCACACCCCCGCCACCAAGGCGAGCCGTAGCTTCCCACGTACCGTGTTGGTTGTTCCTCAGCATCCAGCACATGTATGCTCCGGCGCGGCCGAGACACGAGAGTACGAGATTGGCCATGCTATTGGAGAAAGCACGATTCATGCGCTGCTGACTCAATAATTGCGGTGTTGTGCCTGGTTTGTATGCACGAGATAGTTGCGACGTACAACTGTCAGAGGTTTTATGGCATACATAGAGTTCTCGATCGAGAAGGATAGACACAGCTAAGGAGCTTGGCGACCTCACGCTCTTCCTCTCCCACGTCGCATCCTTCTACACGAACGACCTCTCCGATCTGCCCAACCAGATCGGCGGCCCGCTCGACACTAACGCCCGCGCGCTGCCGTCGGACCTCCAGGTGCAATTCGTGCAGGCGCCGATTTTTTTTTTAAAAGAAGGATTACCCTCGGCCTTTGCATCTAAACGATGCATGCAACTATTTTATTAATTATTTACAAAGACCTTACAAAGTATTATATCAGGTAGTCTGAAGCCACTATGTTAACAACAATCATCACTACTCGTATCCACTTGATGAAGGGGTGCCAATAGTCCGAGCCTAATACCAAACAGATATCGCACCAAAGCCTAACATCTAAAGCCGGAGACTCCATCCAAGCCACATACTGGGTTTGGAGTACAAACCGGTCCGACACACTCTCATGTGTCATCACCGCCGTCTTCCACCAGTCCATCTTCAGAGCAGAAACTAATGCACCGACCTTCCCAGGCCTCTCTGCCATCGATGCCACCATGACACCAAACAACGTCTTCCTCCTGTGCCGAGTCCATCTCCGTGCATCGGACACCGAGTCTCAACTGCGCCACGCCGCCGAGATTCACCGCCATCAATGAGTAAGATGAAGCACCGCTCCACCAAAGAAACCGTCCACTAGTCCCTCGAGCCCGTGTACACCTCCAAGAATGACGCCCTCAAGGGGGAAACGACACCAGAGCGCCGTCTTCATTCGATATACCGATCTAGGGTTTCCCCCGGAGGTAGCGGATAGATGTCTTGAGCTTTTCCATGGTGATGCCTTCAAGAAGGTAACGACACAAAAGAGCACTACCATCGTCGGTCTTGGCAACAAGCCGAGAACGAGGCTTTCCCCGGATCCACTTGACGAACCTCTATCTCGCATCATGCGCACAGACCACCACCCATCTCCTCCGCCATGAAGCGAGAAATCCACTCTAGCCAGATCAGATCTGACTGGAGGGCCAACCACGCCCGTAGCCGACCAGACCACCAAAGCCCTCCATGCCGCCGTCGATCTGAGGTGCCACAACGCTGTGGCCAGGTGCAGCAGTGTCATTCACCGTCGCTTGCCACCAGGAGCGAGGCACCGCCGTGGAGGCTCTGATCCGGGGGTGCACTTCCGCTCCCCTGGGTGCCCCGCTCTACCAGCATGTGCGAGAAGGAGACTCCTCCGCCACCGCCGCCTGGGCTTAGACCGGCGACTTCCTCCAGCGGCAGCGATGGAGAAGGATGGGAGGGGGGTGACGGGCGGCTAAGATTGGGGCCCCTTGGCTGCCCGTGCGGGGGGCGACGAAGGGGAGAGGAAGGAAACAGCGGGCGGCGGCGCTGTGATACGTCTCCAACATATCTATACTTTTTGATAGTTCCATGCTATTATATTATCTGTTTTGGATGTTTTATATGCATTAATATGCTATTTTATCTTATCTTTGGGACTAACCTATTACCTAGAGCCCAGTGCCAGTGTCAGTTGTTGTTTTTCCTTGTTTTTGAGTTTCGCAGAAAGGGAATACCAAACGGAGTCCAAATGGAATGAAAACTTCGCGATGATTTTTCTGGACCAGAAGACAACCAGGAGACTTGGAGATGAAGTCGGAGGAGCCACGAGGCGGCCACAAGGACGGAGGGCGCGTCCCCCACCTTTGTGGGCCTCCTGTGACCCTCCTGACCTAATTTTTTCGCCTATATATTCCCAAATATCCCCCACACCACCAGAGGCATCCACGGAAACACTTCTCCACCGCTGCAACCTTCTGTACTCGTGAGATCATATCTAGGGACCTTTTCTGGCACCTTGCCGGAGGGGGATTTGATCACAGAGGGCTTCTACATCAACCCTATTGTCCTTCCGATGAAGCGTGAGTAGTTTACCACAGACCTATGGGTCCATAGCTAGTAGATAGATGGCTTCTTCTCTCTATCTGATACTCAATACCATGTTCTCCTCGATGTTCTTGGAGATCTATTTGATGTAATACTTTTTTGCGGTGTATTTGTCGTGATCCGATGAATTGTGGATTTATGATCAGCTTATCTATGAATATTGTTTGAATCTTCTCTGAATTCTTATATGCATGATTTGGTATCTTTGTAATTCTCTTCGAACTATCGGTTTGATTTGGTTGGTTTTTCTTGCAACGGGAGAAGTGCTTAGCTTTGGGTTCAATCTTGCACTGTCCTTTCCCAGTGACAGTAGGGGTAGCAAGACATGTATTGTATTGTTGCCATTGAGGATAAAAATATGGGGTTTTCATCATATTGTTTGATTAAATTTCTCTACATCATGTCATCTTACTTAATGCATTACTCCGTTCTTTATGAACTTAATACTCTAGATGCATGCTGGATAGTGGTCGATGTGTGGAGTAATAGTAGTAGATGCAGAATCGTTTTGGTCTACTTGACACGGACGTGATGCCTATATTCATGATCATTGCCTTAGATATCGTCATAACTTTGCGCTTTTCTATCAATTGCTTGGCAGTAATTTGTTCACCCACCATATTATTTACTATCTGGAGAGAAGCCTCTAGTGAAACCTATGGCCCCCGGGTATATTTTCCATCATATAAGTTCTACTTTCCGTCATATAAGTATCCAATCTACAATATTAGTTTCTGATGTACTATTTTTGCAATCTTCTACTTTCCAATCTATAAACCAAAAATACCACAAATATTTACTTTATCGTTTATCTATCTCTATCAGATCTCACTTTTGCAAGTAACTGTGAAGGGGTCGGCAACCTCTTTTATCGCATTGGGTGCAAGTTGTTTGATTGTTTCTGCAGGTATTCGGTGATTTGTGCGTGGTATCCTACTGGATTGATACCTTGGTTCTCAAATTGAGGGAAATACTTATCTCTACTTTGCTGCATCACCCTTTCCTCTTCAAAGGAAAAACCAACGCAAGCTCAAGAAGTAGCAGGAAGAATTTCTGGCGCCATTACCAGGGAGATCTACGTCAAGTCAAGACATACCAAGTACTCATCATAAACTCTCATCTCTTGCATTACATTATTCGCCTTTCGCCTCTCATTTTCCTCTTCCCCACTTCTAAAACGATTTTTGAAAAGATTTGCCTTTTCTCCGCCCCTCTTCTGTTTGTCTTCTTCATTTGCTTTTTGTGTGCTCATGTGTTGGATTGCTTGCTTTGTCACGATGGCTCAAAAGAATAAAAAATTGTGTGACTTTTCCAACACCAATAACAATGATTTTATTAGCACCTCGATTGCTCCCGCCACTAGTGCGGAATCTTATGAAATTAATGCCGCTTTGCTGAATCTTGTTATAAAATATCAATTTTCCGGCCTTCCTAGTGAAGATGCCGCATCCCATCTGAATAATTTCGTTGAGTTATGTGATATGCAAAAGAAAAAAGATGTGGATAATGATATTATTAAATTGAAGCTATTTCCGTTCTTGTTACGAGACCGTGCTAAAACTTGGTTTTCATCTTTGCCTAAAAATAGTATTGATTCATGGAATAAATGTAAAGATGCTTTTATTTCCAAGTATTTTCCTCGCGCTAAGATCATCTCCCTTAGGAACTGTATTATGAATTTTAAGAAACTTGATCATGCACATGTTGCACAATATTGGGAGAGGATGAAATTGATGATACGAAATTGCCCTACTCATGGTTTGAATTTGTGGATGATTATACAAAACTTTTATGCCGGATTGAATTTTGCTTCTAGAAATCTTTTAGATTCGGCCGCGGGAGGCACTTTTATGCAAATTAATTTAGGAGAAGCTACTAAACTCCTAGATAATTTTATGGTTAATTATTCTCAATGGCATACCGAAAGAAATTCCACTAGTAAAAAAGTGCATGCAATTGAAGAGATTAATGTTTTGAGTGGCAAGATGGATGAGCTTATGAAATTATTTGCTAGCAAGAGTGCTTATATTAATCCTAATGATATGCCTTTGTCTACTTTGATTGAAAATAATAATGAATCTATGGATGTGAATTTTGTTGGTAGGAACAATTTTGGTAATAACGCATATAGAGGCAATTTTAATCCTAGGCCGTTTCCTAGTAATTCCTCTAATAATTATGGTAATTCCTACAACATTTTTTATGGAAATTATAATAAGATGCCCTCTGATTTTGAGAATAGTGTTAAAGAATTTTTATAAGTTCGCAAAAGAATTTCAATTCTTTGATTGAAGAAAAAATGCTTAAGATTGATTATTTGGCCAGGAACGTGGATAGAATTTATCTTGATGTTGATTCTTTGAAACTCAGATCTATTCCACCTAAGCATGATATTAATGAGTCTCTCAAAGCTATGAGAATTTCCATTGATGAGTGCAAAGAAAGAACCGCTAAGATGTGTGCTAAGCGAGATTGGTTTGTAAAAACATGTTCTTCTAGTTTCCATGAAAATAATAATGAAGATCTTAAAGTGATTGATGTGACTCCTATTGAATCTTTGTTTTCCAATATAAATCTGGGACTGGAGATGAGCCAACTTTAGTTAAAAGGCGTCCCGATGATTCGGAGTTTTTAGATCTAGATGCAAAAAATTGATAAAAGTGGGATTGGAGAGGTCAAAACTTTAGGTAGCAACGAACCCACTCTTTTGGATTTCAAGGATTTTAATTATGATAATTTTTCTTTGATAGATTGTATTTCCTTGTTGGAATCGATGTTGAATTCTCCTCATGCTTATAATCAAAACAAAGCTTTTACTAAACATATGTTGATGCTATGATGCAATCCTTTGAGGAAAAGCTTCAATTGGAAGTTTCTATCCCTAGAAAACTTTATGATGAGTGGGAACCTACTATTAAGATTAAGATTAAAGATTATGAGTGCCATGCTTTGTGTGATTTTGGCGCTAGTGTTTCCACGATTCCAAAAACTTTATGTGATGTGTTAGGTTTCCGTGAATTCGATGATTATTCTTTAAATTTGCATCTTGCGGATTCCACTATTAAGAAACCTATGGTAAGGATTAATGGTGTTCTTATTATTGCAAATAGGAATTATGTGCCCGTAGATTTCATCGTTCTTGATATAGATTGCAATCCCACATGTCCTATTATTCTTGGTAGACCTTACCTTAGAACGATTGGTGCAATCATTGATATGAAAAGAAGGAAACATTAGATTTCAATTTCCGTTAAAGAAGGGCATGGAACACTTTCCAAGAAAGAAAATTAAATTGCCATATGAATCTATTATGAGATCCACTTATGGATTGCATATCAAAGATGAGAATACCTAGATCTATTCGTGTTTTATGCCTAGCTAAGGGCGTTAAACAATAGCGCTTGTTGGGAGGCAACCCAATTTTATTTTTGTTTTTGCTTTTTGGTTCTGTTTTACAATAAATAATTCATCTAGCCTCTGGTTAGATGTGGCTTTTGTGTTTTAATTAGTGTTTGTTCCAAGTAAGACCTTTGGGATGGCTTACGGGGATAGTTGATTTGATCTTGCTGAAAAACAGAAACTTATGTGCTCAGGAAAACAATTCTCATTTTTAATAGAAGCGTGATAAAATACTGATTCCTTTTGCATAAGTTTAATAAACAAATTTATTAGGTTGTCCTAATTGTTCAGAATTTTTGGAGTTATAGAAGTATTCGAGAGTTACAGATTGCTACAGACTGTTATGCTTTTCACAGATTCTGTTTTGTATGTGTTGTTTGCTTATTTTGATGAATCTATGGGTAGTTCGGGGGGCATGAACCATGGAAAAGTTGGAATACATTAGATATTACACCAATATAAATAAATAATGAGTTCACAACAGTACCAAAAGTGGTGATTTATTTTCTTATACTAACGAAGCTTATGACATTTTCTGTTGAGTTTTGTGTTGTGAAGATTTCATGTTTTGGGTAAGGATTTTATGGACTATGGAATAAGTAGTGGCAAGAGCCTTAGCTTGGGGATGTTCAAGGCACCTCCAAGGTAATATTTAAGGGCAACCAAGAGCCTAAGCTTGGAGATGCCCCAGAAGGCATCCCCTCTTTCGTCTTTGTCTATCAGTAACTTTACTTGAGGCTATATTTTTATTCACCACATGATATGTTTTTGCTTGGAGTGTCTTGTATGATTTGAGTCTTTGCTTTATAGTTTGCCAATAACCCACAAGTATCGAGGATTGCAACAGTTTTCGAGGGTAGAGTATTCAACCCAAATTTATTGATTCGACACAAGGGGAGCCAAAGAATATTCTCAAGTATTAGCAGCTGAGTTGTCAATTCAACCACACCTGGAAACTTAATATCTGCAGCAAAGTGTTTAGTAGCAAAGTAATATGATAGTAGTGGTAACGGTGGCAAAAGTAACATTGGCAAAAGTAATGGTAGCAAAAGTAATATTTTTGGGTTTTGTAGTGATTGTGACAGTAGCAACATAAAAGTAAATAAGCAAAGAAAATATATGAAAAGCTCGTAGGCATTGGATAGGTGATGGAGAATTATGCTGGATGCAATTATTCATGCAACAGTTATAACATAGGGTGACACAGAACTAGCTCCAATTCATCAATGTAATGTAGGCATGTATTCCAATTATAGTCATACGTGCTTATGGAAAAGAACTTGCATGACATCTTTTGTCCTACCCTCCTGTGGCAGCGGGGTCCTATTGGAAACTAAGGTATATTAAGGCCTCCTTTTAATAGAGTACCGGACCAAAGCATTAACACATAGTGAATACATGAACTCCCCAAACTACGGTCATCACCGGGAGTGGTCCCGATTATTGTTACTTCGGGGTTGCCGGATCATAACACATAGTGGGTGACTATAGACTTGCAAGATAGGATCAAGAACTCACATATATTCATGAAAACATAATAGGTCCAGATCTGAAATCATGGCACTCAGGCCCTAGTGATAAGCATTAAGCATAGCAAAGTCATAGCAACATCAATCTCATAACATAGTGGATACTAGGGATCAAACCCTAACAAAACTAACTCGATTACATGATAAATCTCATCCAACCCATCACCGTCCAGCAAACCTACGATGGAATTACTCACGCACGGCGGTGAGCATCATGAAATTGGTGATGGAGGAAGGTTGATGATGACGATGGCGACGGATTCCCCTCTCCGGAGCCCCGAACGGACTCTAGATCAGCCCTCCTAAGAGAGTTTAGGGCTTGGCGGCGGCTCCGTATGGTAAAACGTGATGAATCCTTCTCTCTAATTTTTTTCTCCCCGAACACGAATATATGGAGTTGGAGTTGAGGTCGGTGGAGCGTCAGGGGGCCCGTGAGGTAGGGGGCGCACCCAGGGGGTAGGCGCGCCCCCACCCTCGTGGACAGTGTGTGGGCCCCCTGATGTGGATTCTTCTTCCAATATTTTTTATATATTCCAAAAATAACCTCCGTTGATTTTCAGGTCATTCTGAGAACTTTTATTTCTGCACAAAAATAACACTATGGCAATTCTGCTGAAAACAGCGTCAGTCCGGGTTAGTTCCATTCAAATCATGCAAGTTAGAGTCCAAAACAAGGGCAAAAGTGTTTGGAAAAGTAGATACGTTGGAGACGTATCAACTCCCCCAAGCTTAAACCTTTGCTTGTCCTCAAGCAATTCAATTGATAAACTGAAAGTGATAAAGAATTTTTTTTACAAACTCTGTTTGCTCTTGTTGTTGTAAATATGTAAAGCCAACATTCAAGTTTTCAGCAAAGATTATGAACTAACCATATTCACAATAACATTTAGGTCTCATGTTTACTCATATCAATGGCATAATCAACTAGCGAACAATAATAATAAATCTTGGATGACAACACTTTCTCAAAACAATCATAATATGATACAACAAGATGGTATCTCGCTAGCCCTTTATCAAACCGCAAAACATAAATGCAGAGCACCTTTAAAGATCAAGGACTGACTAGACATTGTAACTCATGGTAAAAGAGATCCAGTTACAGTCATACTCAATGTAAACTAACAGTAATGGATGCAAATAACAGTGGTGCTCTCCAACTGGTGCTTTTTGATAAGAGGATGATGACTCAACAAAAAAGTAAATGGATAGGCCCTTCGCAGAGGGAAGCAGGGATTTGTAGAGGTGCCAGAGCTTGGTTTTGAAATAGATATGAATAATATTTTGAGCGGTATACTTTCATTGTCAACATAACAACCGAGAGATCTCGATATCTTCCATGCTACACACATTATAGGCGTTTCCCAAGCAGAATGGTAAAGTTTATACTCCCCCACCACCAACAAGCATCAATCCATGGCTTGCTCGAAACAACGAGTGCCTCCAACTAACAAGAGTCCCGAGGGAGTTTTGTTTGCAGTTATTTTGATTTGATTTTCATAAAGCATGGGACTGGGCATCCTAGTGACCAACCATTTTCTTGGGAGTGAGGAGTGGAGTCCACTCCTCTTGAGAATAACCTGCCTAGCATGGAAGATACAGACATCCCTAGTTGATACATGAGCTATTCGAGCATACAAAACAGAATGTTTATTTGAAGGTTTAGAGTTTGGCACATACAAATTTACTTGGAACGACAGGTAGATACCGTATATAGGTAGGTATGGTGGACTCATATGGAACAACTTTGGGGTTTATGGAGTTGGATGCACAAGCAGTATTCCCGCTTAGTACAAGTGAAGTCTAGAAAAAGACTAGGAGCGACAACCGTCATGAGCATGCATTAAAATTAATCAACACCGAATGCAAGCATGAGTAGGATATAATTCACCATGAACATAAATATCATAGAGGCTATGTTGATTTTGTTTCAACTACATGCGTGAACATGTGCCAAGTCAAGCCACTCGAATCGTTCAAAAGAGGATACCACTCTATCATACCACATCACAACCATTTTAATAGCATGTTGGCACGCAAGGTAAACCATTATAAACTCCTAGCTAATTAAGCATGGCATAAGCAACTACAATCTCTAATTGTCATTGCAAATATGTTTCTTCCATAATAGGCTGAATCAGGAACGATGACTATTCATATTTACAAAAACAAGAGAGGTCGAGTTCATATATACCAGCTTTTCTCATGTCAATACGTTCATCATATAATCATCATTATTGCCTTTCACTTGCACGACCGAATATTGTGGATAATAATAATAGTGCACGTGTATTGGAATAAGCTGGAACCTGCAAGCATTCAATTCAAGAGAGAAGACAAGGTAATATGGGCTCTTTGTTTGATCAACAATAATGCACATGAGAGCCACTCAATATTTTCATTATGGTCTTCTCCTCTCGACCCCCGAAGAAAAGAAACAAAACTATTTACACGGGAAAGCTCCCAACAAGCAAAAGAAGAATGGGAAATCTTTTTGGGTTTTCTTTTTAATTACTACTACTACAGGCATGGAAAGTAAACTAACTAAAGGCTACAACTAATTTTTTTTATTTTTCTTAAGGTTTGTCAAATACACAAGAAGAAAGCTTAAAAAGAAAATAAACTAGCATGGATGATACAATGAAAAGGTATGAGCACCGACAACTAGCATGAGTGTGTGAACATGAATGTAATATAGGTGAGGAATACGTACTCCCCCAGGATTAGGCTTTTGGCCTAAGTTAGTCTACTGCCATGGTTGGCCTGGCGGATATCCAAAGTTGTAGCTGGGGTCGTACTGTGATGCAGCAGCTATTGCCTCATGAGCTGCCGCTTGGAGGCGAGCTGTCTCTGTCCTCCTCTTATACTCATTCACCTCCTCCAGGGTTATAACATATGTCCTCTTTGCCTGAAAGTCAAAGAAAGCGGGAGCAGGGAGAGCGACGTGATAGGTGCGTCGTCTGTCAAAGATTAGTCGGTACTGGAGGGACTGGTCATTCCTCTCAACAAACTGATGACGAACCATAGCATCATAATCTAGATAAGAAGGAGGCAACTCAATATCATCTCCACGTATGGGTATCTCAAGAAAGTTAGCTATACGAGTTGCATAAATTCCACCTAAGAAATATCCATGAATACTATTATTATCCAACCTACGTGCAACAATAGCCCCCAAGTTGTATTGTTTATCTCCTAAAATAGCGCTCCTGAGAACGCTAATATCAGGTACACACATGTGACATGCTTCATCTTTACCATTTATGCACCTTCCTATGAAGAGAGCAAAATAATGTATAGCGGGAAAATGAATGCTCCCTATGGTGGCTTGTGTTACATATCTAGATTCCCCCACTGTAATACTAGCAAGAAAATCTCTAAGCTCAGATTTGCTAGGTTCACTAGCACTACCCCATTGTGGGAGTTTGCGGCAGTATTAAAATCCTCTAAATCCATGGTATAAGATTTATCATAAAGATCAAACATGACAGTTTGTGAATTGCGCGAGGTTGAAAATTTAAACCTTCTCACAAATGAATCAGTTAAATAGAGGTATTACCGGCACTTATCTGCCTCAAAGCTCTCTAGATCAGCATTACGCACATATGCATCAAATTCCTCTTTAATTCCGGCTTGGACCATGAAATCCTCTAACGGCCATTCACAAGGCCGCACTTGCGCGTCCCTCGGTGGCTCATCGTCCGCATCGCGTATTGCGGGTCTGGGTCCTTGCTTCCTTGAAGAACCACCTTGGTACATTTTCCTAAACATATTTCTTCCTCTGAAAAATTTCTGAAATTTTTAGTAACTCAAAAATGAAAGTGAGCCAAACTCAACAAAATTGATAGCAACTACTGCTACAAGTGCCTAGAGGCAATATCATGCATTAAAACTACTTTGGACCATATAAATTTGACATGCAAGCTCAAGAACAGGGTCACATAGGCAGCAAAAAATTGCAATGAATAAAGCACTGGAACAAAAACTAATTGGACCATTGGAGGTGTCACATACCAAAGAACAATCCCCCAAAGCAGTTTTGTGAATGGGGATTTGAGCTAGGAGATCGAAAATGGCAGCAAGATGAGCTAGAACTCGTGTTTGAGCTGGTTGGTGGTTTCTTTGGGAGGAAGAACAAGTGTGTGGTGGCTGGAATAAGTGGAGGGGGGCCACCAGGGGATCACGAGGCAGGGGGCGTGCCTAGGGGGTAGGGCGCACCCTGGACCTTCGTGGCCAGGTGCTGGCTCCCCTTGATGTGTTCTCAGTGCCAGATATTCTCAAATAATTCAGAAAAAATCATATTAAATTTTCAGGGCATTTGGAGAACTTTTATTTTCGAGGTATTTTTTATTGCATGGATAATTCAGAAAACAGACATAAAATACTATTTTTGCTTTATTTAGTATAAATAATGGAAATTAAAAAGAGGGTACAAAGAGTTGTGCTTTCTAACTTCATCCAGCTCATGCTCATCAAAAGGAATCCACTAACAAGGTTGATCAGGTCTTGTTAACAAACTCATTCCGAATCGCATGAAATCGGAGAAATTTCGAATAACACTAGGTTACCTCAACGGGGATATGCACATCCCCAACAATAGGAATATCATATTTCTTCTTGACAGTAGGAAGAGGAAATTCAAAACCTCCAATAGTGATTGTTGAAATTTTTCCAATAGAATTGATACTATGGACTTGAGGTTGTTTCCTCGGGAAGTGTACCGTATCCTCATTACCATTAACATGAAAAGTGACATTGCCTTTGGTGCAATCAATAACAGCCCCTGCAGTATTCAAAAAGGGTCTTCCAAGAATAATAGACATACTATCGTCCTCAGGAATATCAAGAATAACAAAGTCCGTTAAAATAGTAACATTTGCAACCACAACAGGCACATCCTCACAAATACCGACAGGTATGGCAGTTGATTTATCAGCCATTTGCAAAGATATTTCAGTAGGTGTCAACTTATTCAAATCAAGTCTATGATATAAAGAGAGAGGCATAACACTAACACCTGCTCCAAAATCACATAAAGCAGTTTTAACATAATTTATTTTAATGGAGCATGGTATAGTTGGTATTCCTGAATCTCCAAGTTTCTTTGGTATTCCACCCTTAAAAGTATAATTAGCAAGCATGGTGGAAATTTCAGCTTCCGGTATCTTTCTCTTATTTGTAACAATATCTTTCATGTACTTAGCATAAGGATTCATTTTAAGAAAATCAGTCAAAGGCATACACAAAAAGATTGGTCTAATCATTTCAGAAAAGCGCTCAAAATCCTCATCATCCTTTTTCTTGGATGGTTTAGGAGGAAAAGGCATGGGTTTCTGAACCCATGGTTCTCCTTCTTTAACGTGCTTCCTAGCAACAAAGTCTCTCTTATCATAATGTTGATTCTTTGATTGTGGGTTATCAAGATCAACAGCAGGTTCAATTTCTACATCATTATTATTGCTAGGTTGAGCATCAACATGAACATCATCATTAACATTATCACTAGGTTCATGTTCATTACTAGATTGTGTTTCAGCATTAGAGATAGAAATATCATTAGGATTCTCAGGTGTGTCTGCAACAGGTTCACTAGAAGCATGCAAAGTCCTATCATTTTTCTTTTTCTTCCTCTTAGAAGGACTAGGTGCATCAACGTTATTTCTCTGAGAATCCTGCTCAATTCTCTTAGGGTGTCCCTCAGGATACAAAGGTTCCTGAGTCACTTTACCTCCTTTAGTTGCAACTCTAACAGCAAAGTCATTATTCTTACTATTCAATTCATTGAGCAAATCATTCTGAGCTTTAAGTACTTGTTCTACTTGAGTGGTAACCATAGAAGCATGTTTACTAGTGAGTTTAAGTTCACCTTTAACTCTAGACATATAATCACCCAAGTGTTCAATCATATAAGCATCGCGTTTCAGTTGTCTACCAAAATAAGCATTAAAATCTTCTTGCTTAACCATAAAGTTATCAAATTTGTCCAAACATTGGCTAGCAAACTTAGCAGGAGGGATTTCAGCTTTATCATATCTATAGAGAGAGTTTACCTTTACTACCTGTGTCGGGTTATCGAGATCGTGTGTTTCTTCAAAAGGTGGTGAATTAAGACCATGTATTTCTTCAATAGGAGGTAAATTCTTAACATCTTCAACTTTTATACCTTTTTCTTTCATAGATTTCTTTGCCTCTTGCATATCTTCAGGATTGAGAAATAGAATACCCCTTTTCTTCGGAGTTGGCTTAGGAGCTGGTTCAGGAAGTGTCCAATTATTTTCATGGGTCAACATCAATAGAATTTTAGCTTGATCAATGGTTCTTTCCCTGAAAACACAACTAGCACAACTATCCAGGTAATCTCTGGATGCATCGGTTAGTCCATTATAAAAGATATCAAGTATTTCATTTTTCTTGAGAGGATGATCAGGCAAAGCATTAAGTAATTGGAGAAGCCTCCCCCAAGCTTGTGGGAGACTCTCTTCTTGAATTTGCACAGAATTATATATTTCCCTTAAAGCAACTTGTTTCTTATGAGCGGGGAAATATTTAGCGGAGAATTAGTAAATCATATCCTGGGGACTACGCACACAACCAGGATCAAGAGAATTAAACCATAGTTTTCTCATCATTAGTAAATAGGGTAGCTATATCATTTAATTTAGTAAGATGTGCCACAACAGTTTCAGATTCATAGCCATAAAAAGGATCAGAATCAACCAAAGTAATTATCTCATGATCAACAGAGAAATCATAATCCTTATCAGTAATAAAGATAGGTGAAGTAGCATAAGCAGGATCATATTTCATTCTAGCATTCAGAGATTTTTCTTTCAGCTTAGCTAATAGTTTCTTAAGATCACTTCTATCATTGCAGGCAAGAAAGTCTCTAGCACTTTCTTCATCCATAACATAACCCACAGGAACAACAGGCAATTCATATCTAGGGGGAGAATCCTCATCATCACTTTCATCAATATTATCAGTTTCAATAATTTCATTCTCTCTAGCCCTAGCAAGTTGTTCATCAAGAAATTCACCAAGTGGCAAAGTAGTATCAAGCATAGAAGTAGTTTCATCATAAGTATCATGCATAGCAGAAATGGCATCATCAATAACATGCGACATATCAGAATTAATAGCACAAGCAGGTTTAGGTGTCGCAAGCTTACTCAAAACAGAAGGTGAATCAAGTGCAGAGCTAGATGGCAGTTCCTTACCTCCCCTCGTAGTTGAGGGAAAAATCTTGGTTCTTTGATCTTTCAAGTTCTTCATAATCATAAGCAGATATAAATCCCAAGTGACTCAAAGAATAGAGCTATGCTCCCCGGCAACGGCGCCAGAAAATGTTCTTGATAACCCACAAGTATAGGGGATTGCAACAGTTTTCGAGGGTAGGGTATTCAACCCAAATTTATTGATTCGACACAAGGGGAGCCAAAGAATATTCTCAAGTATTAGCAGCTGAGTTGTCAATTCAACCACAACTAGAAACTCAATATCTGCAGCAAAGTGTTTAGTAGCAAAGTAATATGATAGTAGTGGTAACGGTGGCAAAAGTAACGGTAGCAAAAGTAATATTTTTGGGTTTTGTAGTGATTGTGACAGTAGCAACGAAAAAGTAAATAAGCGAAGAACAATATATGAAAAGCTCGTAGGCATTGGATCGGTGATGGAGAATTATGCCGGATGCGATTATTCATGCAACAGTTATAACATAGGGTGACACAGAACTAGCTCCAATTCATCAATGTAATGTAGGCATGTATTCCGAATATAGTCATACGTGCTTATGGAAAAGAACTTGCATGACATCTTTTGTCCTACCCTCCCGTGGCAGCGGGGTCCTATTGGAAACTAAGGGATATTAAGGCATCCTTTTAATAGAGTACCGGACCAAAGCATTAACACATAGTGAATACATGAACTCCTCAAACTACGGTCATCATCGGGAGTGGTCCCAATTATTGTCACTACGGGGTTGCCGGATCATAACACATAGTAGGTGACTATAGAATTGCAAGATAGCATCAAGAACTCACATATATTCATGAAAACATAATAGGTTCAGATCTGAAATCATGGCACTCGGGCCCTAGTGACAAGCATTAAGCATAGAAAATTCATAGCAACATCAATCTCAGAACATAGTGGATATTAGGGATTAAACCCTAACAAAACTAACTCGATTACATCATAAATCTCATCCAACCCATCACCGTCCAGCAAACCTATGATGGAATTACTCACGCATAACGGTGAGCATCATGAAATTGGTGATGGAGGAAGGTTGATGATGATGATGGTGATGGATTCCCCTCTCCGGAGCCCCGAACAGACTCCACATCAGCCCTCCTGAGAGAGTTTAGGGCTTGGCGGTGGCTCCGTATGGTAAAACGTGATGAATCCTTCTCTCTGATTTTTTTCTCCCCGAACACGAATATATGGAGTTGGAGTTGAGGTTGGTGGAGCGTCAGGGGGCCCACTGAAGGAAATATGCCCTAGAGGCAATAATAAAGTTATTATTTAATTCCTTATATCATGATGAATGTTTATTAATTCATGCTAGAATAGTATTAACCAGAAACATGATACATGTGTGAATACATAGACAAACAGAGTGTCACTAGTATGCCTCTACTTGACTAGCTCGTTGATCAAAGATGGTTATGTTTCCTAGCCATAGACAAAGAATTGTCATTTGGTTAATGGGATCACATCATTAGGAGAATGATGTGATTGACTTGACCCATTCTGTTAGCTTAGCACTTGATCATTTAGTATGTTGCTATTGCTTTCTTCATGACTTATACATGTTCCTATATATGACTATGAGATTATGCAACTCCCATTTACCGGAGGAACACTTTGTGTGCTACCAAATGTCACAATGTAACTGGGTGATTATAATGGTGCTCTACAGGTGTCTCCGAAGGTACTTGTTGGGTTGGCGTATTTCGAGATTAGGATTTGTCACTCCGATTGTCGGAGAGGTATCTCTGGTCCCACTCGGTAATACACATCACTTAAGCCTTGCAAGCATTGTAACTAATGAGTTAGTTACGGGATGATGTATTATGGAACAAGTAAAGAGACTTGCCGGTAACGAGATTGAACTAGGTATTGAGATACCGACGATCGAATCTCGGGCAAGTAACATACCGCTGACAAAGGGAACAACGTATGTTGTTATGCAGTTTGACCGATAAAGATTTTCGTAGAATATGTGGGAGCCAATATGAGCATCGAGGTTCCGCTATTGGTTATTGACTGGAGACGTGTCTCGGCCATGTCTAGATAGTTCTCGGACCCGTAGGGTCCGCACGCTTAAAGTTCGATGACGGTTATATTATGAGTTTATGTGTTTTGATGTACCAAAGGTAGTTTGGAGTCCCGGATGTGATCACGGACATAACGAGGAGTCTCAAAATGGTCGAGACGTAAAGATCGATATATTGGACGACTATCTTCGGACACCGGAATGGTTTCGGGGAGTTTCGGGCATATATATACCGGAGTACCGGGGGGTTACCGGAACCCCCCCTGGGGAGACTAATGGGCCTATTGGGCCTAGTGGAGAAGAGGAGGGGCGGCCAAGGGCAGCCACGCGCCCCCTTCCCCCCCAGTCCGAATTGGACAAGGAGGGGGGCACCCCCTTTTCCTTTGTCCCTCTCTCTCGTTCCCTCTCCTCTCCTCCCACATGGAAAAGGGGAGTCCTACTCCCGGTGGGAGTAGGACTCCTCATGGGGCGCGCCTAGGGTAGCCGGCCCCTCCCCCTCCTCCACTCCTTTATATACGGGGAAGGAGGCACCCCTTGGAAACACAACAATTGATCTCTTGAATCTCTTAGCCATGTGCGGTGCCTCCCTCCACCATAATCCACCTTGATAATATCGTAGCGGTGCTTAGGCGAAGCCCTGCGTCGATAGAACATCGTCATCGTCACCACACCGTCATGCTAATGGAAGTCTCCCTCAAAGCTCGGCTGGATCGGAGTTCGAGGGACGTCATCGAGTTGAACATGTGCAGAACTCGGAGGTGCCGTGCATTCGGTACTTGATTGGTCGGATCGTGAAGACGTACGACTACATCAACCGTGTTGTGCTAATGCTTCCTCTTTCGGTCTACGAGGGTACGTGGACACACTCTCCCCTCTCGTTGCTATTCATCACCACGATCTTGCGTGTGTGTAGGAATTTTTTTGAAATTACTATGTTCACCAACAGTGGCATCCGAGCCAGGTTTTATGCGTTGATGTTATATGCACGAGTAGAACACAAGTGAGTTGTGGGCGATACAAGTCATACTGCTTAGCAGCATGTCATACTTTGGTTCGGCGATATTGTTGGATGAAGCGGCCCGGACCAACATTACGCGTACGCTTATGCGAGACTAGTTCTACCGATGTGCTTTGCACACAGGTGGCTGGCGGGTGTCAGTTTCTCCAACTTTAGTTGAACCGAGTGTGGCTACGCCCGGTCCTTGAGAAGGTTAAAACAACACTAACTTGAGGAACTATCATTGTGGTTTTGATGCGTAGGTAAGAACGGTTCTTGCTCAGCGCATAGCAGCCACGTAAAACTTGCAACAACAAAGTAGAAGAAGTCTAACTTGGTTTTGCAGGGCATGTTGTGATGTGATATGGTCAAGACATGATGCTATATTTTATTGTATGAGATGATCATGTTTTGTAACCGAGTTATCGGCAACTGGCAGGAGCCATATGGTTGTCGCTTTATTGTATGCAATGCAATCGCCCTGTAATTGCTTTACTTTATCACTAAGCGGTAGCAATAGTCGTAGAAGCAATAGTTGGCGAGACGACAACGATGCTACGATGGAGATCAAGGTGTCGCGCCGGTGATGACGGTGATCATGACGGTGCTTCGGAGATGGAGATCACAAGCACAAGATGATGATGGCCATATCATATCACTTATATTGATTGCATGTGATGTTTATCTTTTATGCATCTTATTTCACTTTGATCGACGGTAGCATTATAAGATGACCTCTCACTAAATTTCAAGATAAAAGTGTTCTCCCTGAGTATGCACCGTTCCCAAAGTTCGTCGTGCCCAGACACCACGTGATGATTGGGTGTGATAAGCTCTACGTCCATCTACAATGGGTGCATGCCAGTTTTGCACACACAGAATACTCAGGTTAAACTTGACGAGCCTAGCATATGTAGATATGGCCTCTGAACACTAAGACCGAAAGGTCGAGCGTGAATCATATAGTAGATATGATCAACATAGTGATGTTCACCATTGAAAACTACTCCATTTCACGTGATGATATGTTATGGTTTAGTTGATTTCGATCACGTGATCACTTAGATGATTAGAGGTATGTCTATCTAAGTGGGAGTTCTTAAGTAATATGATTAATTGAACTTGAATTTTTCATGAACTTAGTACCTGATAGTATTTTGCATGTCTATGTTTGTTGTAGATAGATGGCTCATGCTGTTATTTCGTTGAATTTTAATGCGTTCCTTCAGAAAGAAAAGTTGAAAGATGATGGTAGAAATTACATGGACTGGGTCCGTAACTTGAGGATTATCCTCATTGCTGCACAGAAGAATTATGTCCTGAAAGCACTGCTAGGTTCCAAACCTGCTGCAGGAGCAACACCAGATGTTATGAACGTCTGGCAGAGCAAAGCTGATGACTACTCGATAGTTCAGTGTGCCATGCTTTACGGCTTAGAACCGGGACTTCAACGACGTTTTGAACATCATGGAGCATATGAGATGTTCCAGGAGTTGAAGTTAATATTTCAAGAAAATGCCCAGATTGAGAGATATGAAGTCTCCAATAAGTTCTACAACTGCAAGATGGAGGAGAATAGTTCTGTCAGTGAGCATATACTCAGAATGTCTGGGTATAACAATCACTTGATTCAACTGGGAGTTAATATTCCGGATGATAGCGTCATTGACAGAATTCTTCAATCACTGCCACCAAGCTACAAGAGCTTCATGATGAACTATAACATGCAAGGGATGGATAAGACGATTCCCGAGCTCTTCGCAATGCTAAAGGTTGCGGAGGTAGAAATCAAGAAGGAGGATCAAGTGTTGATGGTTAATAAGACCACCAGTTTCAAGAAATATGGCAAAGGGAAGAAGAAGGGGAACTTCAAAAAGAACAGCAAACAAGTTGCTGCTCAAGAGAAGAAACCCAAGTCTGGACCTAAGCCTGAGACTGAGTGCTTCTACTGTAAGAAGACTGGTCACTGGAAGCGGAACTGCCCCAAGTATTTGGTGGATAAGAAGGATGGCAAGGTGAACAAAGGTATATGTGATATACATGTTATTGGTGTGTACCTTACCAGAGCTCGCAGTAGCACCTGGGTATTTGATACTGGTTCTGTTGCTAATATTTGCAACTCAAAATAGGGACTACGAATTAAGCGAACACTGGCTAAGGACAAGGTGACAATGCGCATGGGAAATGGTTCCAAAGTTGATGTGATCGCAGTCGGCACGCTACCTCTACATCTACCTTCGGGATTAGTTTTAGACCTAAATAATTGTTATTTGGTGCCAGCGTTGAGCATGAACATTATATTGGGATCTTGTTTAATGCGAGACAATTATTCATTTAAATATGAGAATAATGGTTTTTCTATTTATATGAGTAATATCTTTTATGGTCATGCACCCTTGAAGAGTGGTCTATTTTTGATGAATCTCGATAGTAGTGATACACATATTCATAATGTTGAAGCCAAAAGATGCAGAGTTGATAATGATAGTGCAACTTATTTGTGGCACTGCCGTTTGGGTCATATTGGTGTAAAGGGCATGAAGAAACTCCATACTGATGGACATTTGGAATCTCTTGATTATGAATCACTTGGTACTTGCGAACCATGCCTTATGGGCAAGATGACTAAAACGCCATTCTCCAGAACTATGGAGCGAGCAACTGATTTGTTGGAGATCATACATAATGATGTATGTGGTCCAATGAATGTTGAGGCTCGCGGCGGGTATCGTTATTTTCTCACCTTCACAGATGATTTAAGCAGATATGGGTATATCTACTTAATGAAACATAAGTCTGACACATTTGAAAAGTTCAAAGAATTTTTGAGTGAAGTTGAAAATCATCATAACAAGAAAATAAAGTTTCTACGATCTGATCGTGGAAGAGAATATTTGAGTTACGAGTTTGGTCTTCATTTGAAATAATGCGGAATAGTTTCGCAACTCACGCCACCCGGAACACCACAGCGTAATGGTGTGTCCGAAAATCGTAATCGTACTTTACTAGATATGGTGCGATCTATGATGTCTCTTACTGATTTACCGCTATCATTTTGGGGTTATGCTTTAGAGACGGCCGCATTCACATTAAATAGGGCACCATCAAAATCCGTTGAGACGACACCTTATGAACTATGGTTTGGCAAGAAACCAAAGTTGTCGTTTCTTAAAGTTTGGGGCTGCGATGCTTATGTGAAAAACCTTCAACCTAATAAGCTCGAATCCAAATCGGAGAAATGTGTCTTCATAGGATACCCAAAGGAAACTGTTGGGTACACCTTCTATCACAGATCCAAAGGCAAGACATTCGTTGCTAAGAATGGATCCTTTCTAGAGAAGGAGTTTCTCTCGAAAGAAGTGAGTGGGAGGAAAGTAGAACTTGATGAGGTAACAATACCTGCTCCCTTATTGGAAAGTAGTTCATCACAGAAACCGGTTCATGTGACGTCCACACCAATTAGTGAGGAAGTTAATGATGATGATCATGAAACTTCAGATCAAGTTGTTACTGAACCTCGTAGGTCAACCAGAGTAAGATCTGCACCAGAGTGGTACGGTAATCCTGTTCTGGAGGTTATGTTACTAGACCATGACGAACCTACGAACTATGTAGAAGCGATGGTGAGCCCAGATTCCGCAAAATGGCTTGAGGCCATGAAATCTGAGATGGGATCCATGTATGAGAACAAAGTGTGGACTTTGTTTGACTTGCCAGATGATCAGGAAGCCATCGAGAATAAATGGATCTTCAAGAAGAAGACTGACGCTGACGGTAATGTTACTGTCTATAAAGCTCGACTTGTTGCAAAAGGTTTTCGACAAGTTCAAGGGATTGACTACGATGAGACCTTCTCACCCGTAGCGATGCTTAAGGTTGTCCGAATCATGTTAGCAATTGCCGCATTTTATGATTATGAAATTTGGCAAATGGATGTCAAAACTGCATTCCTGAATGGATTTCTGGAAGAAGAGTTGTATATGATGCAACCGGAAGGTTTTGTCGATCCAAAGGGAGCTAACAAAGTGTGCAAGCTCCAGCGATCCATTTATGGACTGATGCAAGCCTCTAATAGTTGGAATAAACATTTTGATAGTGTGATCAAAGCATATGGTTTTATACAGACTTTTGGAGAATCCTGTATTTACAAGAAAGTGAGTGGGAGCTCTGTAGCATTTCTGATATTATATGTGGATGACATATTGTTGATTAGAAATGATATAGAATTTCTGGATAGCATAAAAGGATATTTGAATAAGAGTTTGTCAATGAAAGACCTCGGTGAAGCTGCTTATATATTGGGCATCAAGATCTATAGAGATAGATCGAGACGCTTAATTGGACTTTCACAAAGCACATACCTTGACAAAGTTTTGAAGAAGTTCAAAATGGATCAAGTGATACGTCTCCAACGTATCTATAATTTTTGATTGATCCATGCTATATTATCTACTGTTTTGGACATTATTGGGCTTTATTTTCCACTTTTATATTATTTTTGGGACTAACCTATTAACCGGAGGCCCATCCCAGAATTGCTGTTTTTTTGCCTATTTTAGGGTTTCGAAGAAAAGGAATATCAAACGGAGTCCAAACGGAATGGAACCTTCGGGAACATGATTTTCTTGCTGAACATGATCCAGGAGACTTGGACCCTACGTCAAGAAACAAAGGAGGATGCCACGAGGTAGGGGAGCGCCTACCCCCCCAGGCGCGCCCTCCACCCTCGTGGGCCCCCTATTGCTCCACCGACGTACTCCTTCCTCCTATATAGACCTCGTACCCCCAAACGATTAGATACGGAGCCAAAATCCTAATTCCACCGTCGTAACTTTCTGTATCCACGAGATCCCATCTTGGGGCCTATTCCGGAGCTCCGCCGGAGGGGGTATCCATCATGGAGGGCTTCTACATCAACACCATAGCCTCTCCGATGAAGTGTGAGTAGTTTACCTCAGACCTTCAGGTCCATAGTTATTAGCTAGATGTCTTCTTCTCTCTTTTTGGATCTCAATACAATGTTCTCCCCCTCTCTTGTGGAGATCTATTCATTGTAATCTTCTTTTGCGGTGTGTTTGTTGAGACCGATGAATTGTGGGTTTATGATCAAGTCTATTTATGAACAATATTTGAATCTTCTCTGAATTCTTTTATGTATGATTGTTTATCTTTGCAAGTCTCTTCGAATTATCAGTTTGGTTTGGCCTACTAGATTGATCTTTTTTGCAATGGGAGAAGTGCTTAGCTTTGGGTTCAATCTTGCGGTGTCCTTTCCCAGTGATAGTAGGGGCAGCAAGGCACGTATTGTATTGTTGCCATCGAGGATAGCAAGATGTTTTTTTATCATATTGCATGAATTTATCCCTCTACATCGTGTCATCTTTCTTAAGGCGTTACTCTGTTTTCATGAACTTAATACTCTAGATGCATGCTGGATAGCGGTCGATGAGTGGAGTAATCACTACAAAAAAATACACTTCCATGATGATATGTGTTTGTCACAGTAGGTCGCGTTTTTTCTCATGCATGTACATCCATGAAAATTTTATGACAGAATCAAGATAGTCATACCTATGCTGTCGTAGAAGTGTTCCATGACATTACCAAAATTATCATCACGGAAGGGTCCACTTCCATGACGATAAATCGCGCGTCGCAGCAGTGCTTTTGTCAAGGGTGACCGACACGTGGCATCTTCCGTAACGGAACGCCGTTAAGCTATCGGGTCAGATTTTGGATCCGATAACCCGTTAACAGCCCCAACCAATGGGAAATTTCCACGTGTAAAATTCTTATTGGCCGGGCGAAACACGTGTCAGCTCGTCAGTGGATCAGATAGGCGCCTATGATATGTCGACACGTGCCACGGCCCACCACTGGCCCATTTAGCTTACAAAGCCGGCCTGTTTGACTTGGTCAAAAGTTAACGGGCTGGACCATGAAAAGCCTGTTAACGGTCTCTTCGCAAATAGCCCATTTTACGACCTGTTAACTCATGGCCCGTTAGGCCCTTGAAAGTGCGTTATATAGACTAGAGTGGGGGTGAATAGGCGATTTTTATGAAATTCTTCACTGAGGAATTTGCCGGTGAGGAAATTCCTTAGCGAAGAACTACTAGCAGCGGAATAAGTACTCAAAAGTAAACATAACAGAATACAAGCATATTCATCATGATAAAATGAAGACAGGCACAGAGTACAGGAAGCGTAATCACAGGATAACACAGGATGAAGACAAACAGACTGAAGAAATTGAACTGAGGAAATTGAGAAAGTCTTCAGTCAAAGTCTTGAAACACAGATATGAACAAACACACAACACAGTTATGAGGAAATGGAAGAGTTGAGGGAATAGAACCAGTAAGCTTGGTGAAGACAATGATTTGGTAGACCAGTTCCAACTGCTGTCTCAGTTGTACGTCTGGTTGGAGCGGCTGAGTATTTAAATCAAGGACACACAGTCCCGAACACCCAGTCCTGAACACGTAGCTCAGGACACCCAGTCCTCACCGTATTCTCCTTGAACTAAGGTCACACAGACCTCGTCCAATCACTCGTGGTAAGTCTTCAGGCGACTTCCAAACCTTCAAAAACTCGATCACTCGGTGATCCACAATTCCTCTTGGATGCTCTAGACCATGACGCCTAACCGTCTGGAAGAAGCAGAGTCTTCAAAGGTAACAAGCGTCGGATCCACTCAGGATCAATCTCTTCAGTGATGCTCAATCACTTGGGGTTTGTAGGTGTTAGGGTTTTGGGTTTTTGGTTTTTCCTCACTTGATGATTTTCGCTCAAAGTCCTCAGAGGATGGGTTGCTCTCAAATGACAAGTGTCAGTTTATCTCGGAGCAGCCAACCAGCTAGTGGTTGTAGGGGGCGGCTATTTATAGCCTAGGAAGCAGCCCGACATGATAAGACATAAATGCCCTTCAATGATATGACCGTTAGGTGGATAGATATTTTGGAACAGCTGGCGCATAGCACAACAACGGTCAGAATTTTGAGTAGCAAAATCCTTAGGGCTATCATGTTCCTCACTGTTTAGGCAATCCGCACTGGCGAATTCCTAACTCCTCAGTCAGGACAAATTCCTCAGAGACCAGAAGAACTTTGTCTCTGTCACTGAAGAAATTGACTGAACTATATGAGATTTCCAATGGCTTCACTCGAAGGGATTGGTAGGTGTAGGATTTTGAGTTGAGCATCACATGGAAATTTTTCCTTAGTATTTCCTCGACCCCCTTTAACAGTACGGTGTTTCCTATGACTCAAGAAAGAGAAAATGAAACTACGAAAACAAAAGTCTTCATGCTTCATGTTCCTCGAATGAATACCAAGTCTTCACGGACACACCAATTTCTTCACTTTCAAAGTCTTCATGAAAGTCTTCAGAAATACCAAAATCTTCAGTCGAAGATATTCATTTTTAGGGGTTGACTTTTCCTGTAAATATCAAACTCCTCATAGACTTATAGACCTGTGTACACTCACAAACGCATTAGTCCCTTAACCTATAAGTCTTCAATACACCAAAATCACTAAGGGGCATTAGATGCACTTACAATCTCCCCCTTTTTGGTGATTGATGACAATATAGGTTAAGTTTTCAACGGGGATAAACATATGAAGTGTAACTACTGATATTGAGGAATTTGATTGCAAGATATAGAAGAACTCCCCCTGAAGATGTTCATAGTGAGGAATTTGCTTTTGAAGCAATGCACACTTGAAGAGTTGAATCATGGAGATCTCCCCCTATATCTTGTAATTCATACACGCATTTAACATATAATATGAAGAATTTGAAATGCATGATGAAATATGGTGCCTGATGAAATTCAGCATGCGTGCAATAATATTAACGAGGAATAAGCATGCAGAATAGTGCATCAAAAGTATCAGAGCACAGTGCATCAAAAGTATCAAAGCACAGTGCATCAAAAGTATCAGAGCACCATCGGGTTTAAGATTACAACTCGATCCAATAAAGTTTTAGAAGAACGAGAGTTGTAACTTAGCAAAAAAACGCCCATATAGTAGACCCGCTTGAAGACTAACTCATATTTCTCCCCCTTTGTCATCGAATGACCAAAAGGATCGAAAATGAGGACTAACGCCCCTGAAGATAATCATGTTGATGAAGGAGCGCCAGCGTTGTTGGGGTCGTTTGTTGATGTAGGGCCTGCCACAGTGTCGTCCAAATCTTCATGTTCATCAGTGTCGCGCGATGAAGAATATGAGCTGGCCACCAGAGAAGGAACCTTGACCTTCTTGAATTTCTTCGATGGAGGTGCAGACTAGTCAAAATCTTCATTAAGACCCATGTTCTTCAGATCTTCTTCACCATACAAATGTGACAGGATTGCCCAGGTGTGACCGAAGACTTGATGGAGGTAGTAGTGGTTTTTCTTCACTGCATTGTGTGTGGCAGTCATGTTGTGAAGAAGTGAACCAAACTGACGCTTAACCCATTTGTGATTTCGATCCACCTTTTGGTGAAGACTAAGCAGAAGTTCATGGTCAGTCATCACGCACGGAGCAGTGGCTTGAGGAGTGGACTTGGGTGCATTGGCAGAGTCATGTGTGGCAGAGTCATCATTGGTGGAATAAGATGCAGCTTTGTGAAACTAACCATCCAATGGACGAATGCCTTCATCTATTACAGCCGGTGCCTTGCCCTTTCCATCAACTGAGGAATATGTCTGCTTGAGGACTTCAATTCGGGGCAAGTAGCTGAGGTGATTCTGGAAATCAGCTTTGTAGTTGAGTGAAGACCTTGTCCTGAGGAATCTCATAATCCAGGGTGCATAAGGCTTCATCTCAAATAGAGACAGTGCAACATTGGCCATAGTCCTCATGAAGAAATCGTGATAATTGACAGAAATGCCATGAACGATGTTGAATACTAGATTCTTCATGATGCCAACAATTTCCTCATCAGATGAGTCGTGGCCTTTGATAGGACTGATTGTCCTCGTAAGAATACGATAGACAGTTCTGGGCACGTACATCAATTCCTTCACGAGGAATTTGGTTCTTGGTGTCTGCCCTGGCTTCAAAGGTTTCATCAGCACCTGCATGTAATGATGTGTGAGCTCAGGTTCACTGTTAGATGCAGCGAGCTTCTTCAAGGGGAGGACTGAGTGGTAGAGCACGAAGCAATTCAGAGGTTGGTGCAGTGTAGTGAGTGTTTTCAAACATCCAGTACAACACCCATGAATTCACATCTTCAGCATCTCTTGTGATGTGTAGCGTTGCATAGAATTGAAGAATCAGTTCTTCATTCCAATCGCAGATGTTAGAGCAAAAGTTTAGCAGTCCAGCATCGTGAAGAACACTGAGGACTGGTGCGAAGCACGACAGAGATTCCATATCCACGTGAGGAATATGCTCATGGTAGAAGATCTTCTCTTTGTTGAACAGCACTGAGGAATAGAAATTGGCTTGACTAGCAGTCCAGAAACGCCTCTTCCTAATGCGAGCAGAGTCATATGGGTTGTATGCTTCGAAGAATACGTGCTCACTAAAGAAATCATCAGCCTTGAACTTTTGCTTGCGTGAGAATGGATCCTTTGGCTTCGGAAGAGGAGTGTCAGTGAGTTGCATCACGACCTCAGGAATCTCAATCGCAGGTTCTTCAGGCTGAGGAATTTCTGGTTCCTCCTCAGTGGTAGTCTGCATCGTTGGTTGTTCAGCAGCAGCAGTTTCTTCAGCGCTATTGGCTGGAATTTCCTCATGGACAGTTACAGTGGGATGAGTTTCTTCAGAGCCCATGTGAACAGTTTGTGTGGGGGACTGAGGAATTTGCTGTAGAGGGGTGAACATTGGAGAGCTTGGATGCTGACTTTCCTAGAATTCATCACTGATTACGGGTGTGGAGCAGCCAATGTCCACATCTTCATCTTTCATTTCTTCAATGCCAGCCTCTTCAGCTGTGAAATGAGGCAGAGGCGAGGAGATGATAGGTGTTGAAGGGATCACATCCACTTCAATTTCTTCATCCAACGGTTCAGACGAAGCAGCAGAAGGAGTTTCTTCATCAGATCCGCTGGGGATCACATATTCTTCATCAAAAGGAACAAGGTCCTTTGATGGCCTGGTTGAGATGGGAACAACATCAATCGGATTTGCAAATGAACTTGTCATAGGCTTCATTTTCTTCGGAGCTGAAGAATCTGAAGCAGCTGATGCTTTCCTTTTCTTCACTGCAGCATGCTCTGCAGCCTTGGTCTTCTTCACATCTGATGCAAATGGAAGGATTGGAGTTGAAGTTGGTGCAGGAGCAGCTGAGGAATCTGGTTGATTTTCTTCAGGAACAACTGATGCAGTTGCCCTGAGTTCTTCAGTTTCTTCAGGCACACCACTAGTGGGTGCCCTGGCAATTTCTTCAGCGGCTGGAATGCAGTCATCAGCCCTGGAACTCACATTATCTTCAGCAGCCTGATTGTCATCAGCGGTGCTGGCATTTTCTTCAGTAGGCTGAGCAGATGCTTCAGCCTGAGGAATTTCCTGTTGTGTTGGGGCTGCAACATTGGAAGTGAAGTTATCCGCAAGTTTCACAAGACGAACCTTGGCTCCATCCCAATCAGCGCGATATGCGTCAAAATCATCACTGAGTTTCTTAATCTCAGTCTGAATAGTGACAAGTTCTTCCGTTGTCATAGAGACAACATTTTTCTTCAGATAGCGCTCTTTCTTGTACTGCGCTTTCTTGATCTGCCTGGCCTTCGCAAATTTCCACTTTTCTTCTTGAATGAAGTGGGTCAGCATGTGACTCTGTCCAGGAGTCAGCTTGAAGTCAGGCAAGGGAGTGTTGGGGTCCTTGTGCCAATCATCAATGTTGTTGAGGATCAGCTTGGGATCCAAAAGCAGTGTCACCTTTGATCCTTTGGCTCTTGCGGCCCTGACTTGCCTGTCTCTGATGATTTTGGCAAGTTCATCATCATCAGCTTCGTCTTCATCAGACGGCACTTGGAAAGCGACTTGCTTCTTTTGAGGACTTGGGCGAGAACCTCGTCCAGCAGTGGCCTTTGTCTTCAGCAGTGAGGGGACAACTGAGGAACTTGGTGCAGCTGAGGAACTAGCTGAGACACCTGAGGCAATGGAGATGCCGACAGTCCTTTGGCACGAGGCGAGATGCACAGGTGCTGAGGATTTAGTCGGAACAGCTGAAGGCTTTGGCGGAGGAGCTGAGGACTTTGGAGGAACAGGAGCAGCATGAGGAATTTGCCGTGAGGGCTTTGAGGATTCTGGTCGTGAGGGCATTGTTGAGGACCTTGGCCTACGCGCAGGCTTCTTAGACATAGCCTTCTTTGGCTTGACAGCAGAGGCCTCAGCAGAGGCAGCAGCAGCAGCAGAGTCTTCATTGAATTTCCTCACTGCTTCTTTGGCTTGCTTAGCCAGCTTGGCTTGGCGCTTGGCCCATTCATCAGGATAGTCCTCACCGCGCTTGAGGCTGGTGGGATCTGCTATTTGGCCAGGTGCCAATGGAGCTCTTGGGCATAGAGGATTGAGTGCAAATTTCTTCATGTACTTAGGAGTGACATATCTGTACTCCCTCCATTCTCTTGCCCATCTCCTCTCTATCCTTTGTTTGCACACTTTGCGCTCATTCTTGGTTTCCTCAGTAGGTGTGCAGTACCCAGAATATATGTCATCAGGGATCTCAAACGCTGTATTTACCTCAGGCCTCTTTCTCCCTTCTGTGGCTTCTTACTATCAGCCATTTTCTTCAGTTGAGGAATTTGAACAATTGAATTCTTTGAAGAAGTATGCAACTTTTCTTCGAGGAACGCTGCAAATGAGTTAAGTTGATGAGAACCTAGTGATTCAGCAGCTGACATGTGTACCTGTGAACATAGTATAGTTGCGAGGAATTTGGAGAGGTCATATGCGTTCTCAGAAGATTTTGTAAAAAGAACATGTTTGAGGAATTTGACCAGATGAGTCTTGAAGAATTTCACTAAGCTTGCTTTGTCTTAGGTTCCAGAGATGTGTAGATTAAAAATCCACACATTTGAGGAATCTTGAAGAAAAACATGGCTTAGAGAAACGAATCAAGAACAGATGACTTGTGAAGTGTTCAGTGTGTGAAGATATGAAGAAAAACACTTTTGAAGATTTTGTAGATAATCATTCGAACCGACGAGGGTAGTAAAAGTAACTTTTAATTACCCTGGATGAAGAACACGACGAACAGTGAAGTGGAGAGGTGAAGTTCGTCTGTGTGGATCTTCCACACCCTAACTCGGCGGAGGAAGACGGCTACAGCGGCGGCGGAGTGAAGATTTCCGCGGTCGGTGCGAGTACGTCGACGACGAGGTCGAGGCAGTGAAGCTCTTCCTCACCGGCAGCGATGAAGTAGCGGCGGTGCTAGGGTTTGAGAAGCTCGAGCTAGAGAGAGATCGAGTGGAGTAAAAGAAGTGAGGAAGGGAAGGAGGGGTATTTATAGCCACGGTGAAAAACTGTTCGCCCGAAGAAATTGGACGAACGTTCCCCTGACCCTTCTCATTTGCATGACATGTGTCACCCACGTAGTGAGAGGTGGAGATCGTGTTAGATCGTGGGTGAGTGGATAAGTCTATCGTGGGATGCAAAATGGTTTGAGCGGCAAAGCCGAAAATTTCGATAAGATAGATTTTAAAGTTTCGTTTGCAATTTCTTCAGCTGACAAGGACACAGTGAAGACTTTGAACGAGTTTCAAATAGAACGCACATGAATAATTTGTCAACGGATTGGGTTGAGTATAGCATAGTGGGGAAGGGTCCGATCACATTCACTTAGCAGAAGAACCAACTTGAAGAAATAGCAATAAGTGAATGTTGTAGAGGACATAAACTCATATATATATAGCCAATGAAGAGAAACGACGAGACAAGTGAAGATTATGCAAAGTTGAAGAATATGAATAATTTGAGGAATTTCAACTTTTGGTGGTGGCGTGACCCACCGTATAACAATGATGATTTCAGACACCGCGTACAATTATCGTAGGGTTCTGAGAATCAAATTCTTCATTAATTTCTTCACACTAAGAGTGTTATTCTTCATTGATTGAAGAAAAACGTTTCTTCATGTGTTGCACATCTAAGTCATCAATTTTTCATAAGTGTTAGGATGAGTGTCCTTTTCAAAGAACATTCGAAGATTCTAGGATATTTAGCTCACACCACAACTTGCTAAATCTGTTCTCATCCAAGGGCTTTGTGAAGATATCGGCTAGCTGTTCTTCAGTCTTCACATGCTCAATAGAAATGTCGCCCTTCAACACATGATCACGAAGAAAATGATGACGAATCTGAATGTACTTTGTCTTCGAGTGCTGAACTGGGTTGTGAGCAATCTTGATGGCACTCTCATTGTCACAGAAGAGAGGCACATTCTTCATGTTGATGCCGTAGTCCTTGATAGTTTGCTTCATCCATAGCAATTAGGCACAGCAAGAACCAGCGGCAGTGTACTCAGCTTCAGCAGTAGATAGTGATACGCAGTTCTGTTTCTTCGAGGACCAACAGACCAAAGATCGTCCGAGGAAATGACATGTACCAGATGTTGACTTGCGATCCACACGATCACCAGCATAGTCAGAGTCAGAATATCCAACAAGATCAAAAGCCGAGCCCTTGGGGTACCATAATCCAAGTGTTGGTGTGTGAGCTAGATATCGAAGAATATGCTTCACAGCCTTATGGTGTGATTCCTTCGGTGTAGCTTGAAATCGGGCACACATGCAAACACTAAGCATTATATCTGGCCTAGATGCACATAAGTACAATAAGGAACCTATCATGGAGCGGTATACCTTATGATCGAAGTCAATACCATTTTCATCAGTGCACAGATGGCCATTTGTGGGCATAGGAATTTTGACGCCTTTGCAATCTTGCATGCCGAATTTCCTCAGTACATCCTTGAGGTATTTCTCCTGAGAGATGAATATGCCATTGTGTTGTTGACGAATTTGAAGACCTAAGAAGAATTTCAACTCTCCCATCCTAGACATTTGATATTCTTCACTCATCATATAGGCAAATTCATCACTATAACGTTGGTCAGTACAGCCAAAGATAATATCATCAACATATATTTGGCACACAAACAATTCACCATCATAAGATTTAGTGAAAAGAGTAGGGTCGAGTGAACCGGGTTTGAAGCCTTTCTTCATGAAGAGTTCCTTCAAGGTATCATACCAAGCCCATGGGGCCTGCTTGAGGCCATAGAGGGCCTTGTTGAGTCTGAAGACTTTGTCAGGATTCTTTGGATCTTCAAAACCTGGGGGTTGAGCAACATATACTTCTTCCTCAAGCTTACCATTGAGGAATGCACTTTTCACATCCATTTGATATAAAGTGATATCATGATGGTTAGCATAAGCAAGTAATATGCGAATAGCCTCAAGTCTAGCAACAGGTGCAAAAGTTTCATCGAAATCAATTCCTTCAACCTGTGTGTAGCCTTGAGCTACAAGCCGTGCCTTATTCCTCACCACAAGGCCATTTTCATCTTGCTTGTTGCGGTAGATCCACTTTGTGCCGATGATATTGTGCTTGCGAGGATCTGGACGTTTGACCAGTTCCCAGACATTGTTGAGCTCGAACTGATGTAATTCTTCTTGCATGGCCTGAATCCACTCAGGCTCCAGAAATGCTTCATCTACCTTAGTGGGCTCTGTAATAGAGACAAAAGCATACTTCCCACAAAAGTTAGACAAATGTGAAGCTTTTGAGCGTGTGAGAGGACCTGGCGCTTTGATGTCATTGATGATCTTTTCAACTTGAACTTCTTTTGCAATGCGAGGATGAGTTGGTTGTCGTTGAAGAGTTTGATTAGCGTTTTCTTCAGCACCATTTTCTTCAGGTGCATTAGCTCGATGTTCTGGAATGAATTCTTCAGCAGATTCTTCAGTAGGAATGACATCCTCAGTAGCCTTGAACTTGATAGTTTCCTCAGGTGCTGGTTCATCTATCACAGTAGGTAGGTGCTCTCTTTGCGAGCCATTAGTTTCATCGAACCGCACATCTACAGTTTCAACAACTTTTTGAAGAACGTTGTTGAAGACTCTGTAGGTGTGCGAGTCCTTTCCATAACCAAGCATAAAACCTTCATGTGCTTTCGGTGCAAATTTTGAGTTGTGATGAGGATCTCTAATCCAACATTTAGCACCGAAGACTTTGAAATAACTTACATTGGGTTTCTTATCAGTGAGGAGTTCATAGGCAGTCTTTTTGAAGAATTTGTGAAGATATACTCTGTTGATGATGTGGCGTGCAATATCAATTGCCTCAGTTCAGAAATGATGAGGCGTTTGTATTCATCAAGCATAGTGCGAGCCATCTCAGCAAGAGTCCTGTTCTTGCGCTCCACGACGCCATTCTGCTGAGGAGTGTAAGGAGCAGATAACTCATGAGTAATACCAAGTTCATCAAGATAGTCATTGAGACCAGAATTCTTGAACTCAGTGCCATTGTCACTTCTGATGTGCTTGATCTTCACACCAAAGTTGGTTGAAGCCCTCGAGGAAAATCGTTTGAAGACTTCCTGCACTTCATGTTTGTAAGTAACAAGGTGTACCCATGTGTAGCGAGAATAATCATCAACAATAACAAAGCCATATTGAGATGCTTCATTTGGAATAGCAGAATAATGATTAGGACCAAAGAGATCCATGTGAAGCAATTCAAATGGGCGAGTGGTGGTCATGATAGTCTTCGCTGGATGCTTGGCCTTCGTCATCTTCCCAGCTTCACAGGCTCCGCATAGGTGATCCTTGAGGAATTTGACATTCTCGATGCCAATGACATGCTTCTTCTTTGCAAGCGTGTGCAAATTCCTCATGCCTGCATGACCAAGTCGTCGATGCCAGAGCCAGCCTTCTGAAGCTTTTGCATGTAAGCACACGGCTGGTTGTGGTCCTGTAGAGAAATCAACAATATACAGGTCTCCTCTCCTAAAGCCTTCGAAGACTTTGGAATTGTCAGCTTCCATAACCACAACACAACGGTACTTGCCAAAGACAACAACCATATCAAGATCACAAAGCATTGAGACAGACATAAGGTTGTATCCTAAGGACTCAACAAGCATGACTTTGTCCATGTGTCGATCCTTTGTAATCGCAACCTTACCTAGACCCAATACCTGACTTTTGCCTTTGTCAGCAAAGATGATATGCTTTAGATGCGACAGAGATAATGGAGCATCCATCAATAGATTCTTGTCACCAGTCATGTGGTTTGTACATCCACTATCGAGGACCCACTCAGTGGCTTTGGGTTGATCATCCTGCAGATGAATTAGTGCAGCTTACAAACTCATATACTTCATCAGTGAAGAATATGACATCAATTCATCAGATCAATTTCATCAAGTAAAAGAACTAATAAAGCAATATGAGGACGTGAGAAATGAAAGTTCATTTCTTCATGATTAGCCTGCGTCCTATCAGGCATTGCTCAGGTCTCCAGCAAATTCTTCAGACGATTACGTGCGTCTGGAGACCTGACCCTGCAGAAAAGATTAGTTCTTTTTCTTCACCACCCACATCTGAAGGGGTGGCAAAGAGTTCATCATTCTGTGAGCTCCATACGAGAAGGATGGCATACAAGCCAATCCATTTCGTTTCACATAAGAGCGGTTGGAGTAAGCATAAGAGTATGCAGAGAAATTCTTCGAGGACTTATGGGCATAATGATTTGAAGAATAATGCACATATCCATAATCCTTAGATCTTCCCTGTGAAACAGACGGGTTAGCACGATGATGTTCATATGAGGACTTTGATCCATATGAGGAATTTGGTCCATATGAACAATTTGATCTGGGGTTCCTATTCTTCACAGGTGGCGTCATGATGACATTCACCTAAAGATTTTCAAGGCATCTTTTGGGAACCCAGATTTTCTTCATAGGGGAGTCGTTCCTGCAGTTAGTGCCAACATATCTAGCAAATACTACAACATTCTGATTTTTGGACAGTTTATAGTTGGAGTCAATTGACTCATCATCAGAATGAGGAGATTCACATGCAAATCCAGATAAGTTAGATAGATCAACTGGAGGTCCCTTTGCAGCAACCCATGTAGTTTTGGGGTACTGCTCAGGCTTCCAATATGTACCATCAGCATTGAGTTTCCTCTCAAAGGCGATACCCTCTTTCCTAGGGTTCCTATTGAGGATCTGTTTTTTAAGCACATGACAAAGAGCCTGATGCCCTTTGAGGATTTTGTACATGCCTGTCGTGTACAATTCCTTCAGCCCTGCATCGTCAGTGATACTAGCAATGTCCTTAGATGAGGAATTAGTGATAGCAGAGGCATGTGAAGAATTTGAAACATTAGCAGCATTCGAACATTCAGGTGAAGAATTAGTAGATTCACGTTCAATGCACTTCAAGCATGGAGGAACAAATTCTTCCTGAGAAGTGCTAATTTGTTGAGCAAGTAATGAGTCACGCTCCTTCTGAAGATCTTCATAACTCACTCTTAGCTTCTCAAGGTCTTGTTTTCTTTGAATAAATTCATAAGAAAGCTTCTCATGATCCGATAAGAGAGTGTTATGATGACTTTGAAGTTTGTCAAGCTTGGACTGAAGTCTCTGAAGATTTTCAGTCAAAGTTTCAGTGCGATCCATTTCTTCACCCAACATATCATCACTTTTATTTAGCATGTTTTGAACCTTTTCTAAAGCCCTTTGTTGTTTTATAGCAATCTTAGCAAGTTTAGAATAGTTGGGCTTAAGGTTTTCATCAGATTCATTCTCACTTGATTCAGAGGAGGTATATTTGAGTACCTTGGCACCCTTTGCCATGAAGCAATAGGTGGGAGCGTAGTCGTCATCGCCTTCATCAGCCTTGTTGGTGAGGTTATTTTTCTTCAGTGTTGAAGATAGACTTGCTGACGAATGCAGTAGCGAGAGCTAGGCTCGCCACTCCGGATTCGGACTCCTCAGATGTCTCCTCTTCCTCATTTTCTTCAGATTCAGCCTCAGAGTCCATTTCCTTGCCAATGAATGCCTAGCCTTCTTGGAGCTGCTCTTCTTGTGATATGAAGACTTTGAGGATTTTGATGATGAAGATTTCGTGGATTTCTTCTTTTTCTTCGCATCATCAGAACTGTAATCCTTGTATTTCTTCTTCTTTGATTACTTTTCCAACTGAGGACAATCTTGAATGAAATGTCCAGGTTTCTTGCACTTGTGACAGAGCCTCTTCTTGTAGTCACTGGGCGAGGAATCATTGCTCCTTGAGGATCTTCCAAGGCGACCACGTCTTGAGAACTTATGAAACTTCTTCACGAGCAGAGCGAGATCATGGCTCAGTTCTTTAGGATCACCAAGGCTGCTACCAGAGTCTTCATCTTCGGACTCAGATACTACCTTGGCGTTCAGTGCATGTGATCTGCCATAGCTTCAACCATAGAGATCTCTCTTTTCAGCAAGTTGGAACTCATGAGTATTTAGCCTCTTGAGAATATCAGCGGGATCAAGTGACTTGTAATCAACACGTTCTTGTATCATCAATGCCAGAGTGTCAAATGAGGAATCAAGCGATCTCAGCAATTTCTTCACCACCTCATGGTCGGTGATGTCAGTGGAACCAAGTGCTTGAAGCTCATTTGAGATGTCAGTGAGGCGATCGAAGGTTTGTTAAACATTTTCATTGTCGAGTCTTTTGAAGCGGTTGAAGAGATTGCGAAGAACATCAACTCGAGAGTCACGCTGAGTTGAGACTCCTTCATTCACTTTGGACAACCTGTCCCAGATAAGCTGTGACGCCCCCGGTTTGACCGTACACTAATCATACACGCAAACGTGTACCATCAAGATCAGGGACTCACGGGAAGATATCACAACACAACTCTACAAATAAAATAAGTCATACAAGCATCATATTACAATCCACGGGCCTCGAAGGGTTGAATACAAGAGCTCGATCATAGACGAGTCAGTGGAAGCAACAATATCTGAGTACAGACATAAGTTAAACAAGTTTGCCTTAAGAAGGCTAACACAAACTGGGATACAGATCGAAAGAGGCGCAGGCCTCCTGCCTGGGATCCTCCTAAACTACTCCTGGTCGCCGTCAGCGGGCTGCACGTAGTAGTAGGCACCTCCCGAGTAGTAGTAGTCGTCATCAACGGTGGCGTTTGGCTCCTGGACTCCAGCATCTGGTTGCGACAACCAGAAAGAAAGGAAAGGGGGAAAAAGGGGGAGAAAGCAACCGTGAGTACTCATCCAAAGTACTTGCAAGCAAGGAGCTACACTACATATGCATGGGTATCAAATGGAATAAGGGTATCATATGTGGACTGAACTGCAGAATGCCAGAATAAGAGGGGGATAACTAATCCTGTCGAAGACTACGCTTCTGGCCACCTCCATCTTGCAGCATGTAGGAGAGAGTAGATGGTAAGTTCACCAAGAAGCATCACATAGAATAATCCTAACCGATGATCCTCCCCTCGTCGCCCTGTGAGAGAGCGATCACCGGTTGTATCTGGCACTTGGAAGGGTGTGTTTTATTAAGTATCCAGTTCTAGTTGTCATAAGGTCAAGGTACAACTCCAAGTCGTCCTGTTACCGAAGATCACGGCTATTCGAATAGATTAACTTCCCTGCAGGGGTGCACCACATAACCCAACACGCTCGATCCCATTTGGCCGGACACACTTTCGTGGGTCATGCCCGGCCTCGGAAGATCAACATGCCGCAGACCTACCTAGGCACAACAGAGAGGTCAGCACGCCGGTCTAAATCCTATGGCGCAGGGGTCTGGGCCCATCGCCCATTGCACACCTGCACGTTGCGTACGCGTCCGGAAGCAGAACTAGCCCCCTTAATACAAGAGCAGGCTTACGGTCCAATCCGGCGCGCGCCACTCAATCGCTGATGTCACGAAGGCTTCGGCTGATACCACGACGTCGAGTGCCCATAACTGTCCCCGCGTAGATGGTTAGTGCGTATAGGCCAGTAGCCAGACTCAGATCAAATACCAAGATCTCGTTAAACGTGTTAAGTATCCGCGAACACCGACCAGGGCCAGGCCCACCTCTCTCCTAGGTGGTCTCAACCTGCCCTGTCACTCCGCCACAAAGTAACAGTCGGGGGCTGTCGGGAACCCAGGCCCACCTCTACCGGGATGGAGCCACCTGCCCCTTCAGCCCCCAACTCTGAACAGTACCACAGGTAATGTAACTGTGAAAAGTATATAGTATATGCCCGTGATCACCTCCCGAAGTGATCACGGCCCAGTAGTATAGCATGGCAGACGGACAAGAGTGTAGGGCCATTGATGGAACACTAGCATCCTATACTAAGCAGTAGGATAGCAGGTAATGGTAACAACAGTAGTAGCAAGGACAGGCTATGCATCAGGATAGGAATAATGGAAAGCAGTAACATACTACACTACTCTAATGCAAGCAGTATAGAGAAGAGTAGGCGATATCTGGTGATCAAAGGGGGGGCTTGCCTGGTTGCTCTGGCGAGAGAGAGAGTGGTCGTCAACATCGTAGTCGAACTGGGTAGCAGCGGCGTCGGTCTCGGTGTCTAGCGAGAGAAGAGGGGGAAGAAACAATAAATATAATGCAAACAAATGCAAGACGATGCATGACATGACAAAGCGTGATGCTAGGTGTGCCCTAACGCGGTACGAGGTGGTACCGGTGAAGGGGGGAACATCCGGGAAATTATCCCCGGTGTTTCACGTTTTCGGGCAGAGGAGCCGGAGGGGGAAAGTTGCGTGTTCGCTATGCTAGGGATGCGTGGCGGACGAACGGGCTGCGTATTCAGGTTTGTATCGTCGTTCTGAGCAACTTTCATGTACAAAGTTTTTCCATCTGAGCTATGATTTATTTTCTATTATTTTTTAAAAGATTTAAATCATTTTTAGGATTTATTTAATTCAAAAATTAAATGTTTAATTGCTATGGGTACACAGAAATGTACCTACAGAAGGGCTTGTGTGGCTGACCAGTAGGCCCAGTTGACTTGGTCAACTGCCCAGTCAGCAGAGACTGACTGGTGGGGCCAGTCAAAGTCAACAGCCCAGTCGGCATTGACCATTGACTGGTCAAATTGACCAGTGGGTCCCTACTGTCATTGAAACATGGACTAACTAATAGTTTAATTAGTTTAAGTAGTTATTAGGGTAATCAAACTTAATTAGATTAATTAAACATGATTAATTGACTTAATTAACTCATTAATTAATTACTAATTTTATTTATTTTAACACATTTTTATATACATTCTGGGCTGGGCCCCGGCTGTCAATGGGCCAAAGGCCATAGCGGGCGTCGGGCGAGCAACGCGGCGGGGCGCCCGAACGGGCGTGAGCCCGAGAGGCGCTGGGCTCGCGGGGGCATGCCGGCGGCCAGGGCCAGGGGAGACGGGGCTCCGGCGAGCCACCGGAGCGGCGGCGGCTGGCGTGTAGTGGCAGCGATGGCGCTGCAGAAAGTCGGGTCAGAGGGGGGAGAGGCGCGGGCGGCTCCGGGGAGCCATGTCCAGGGAGGGAGTGGAGCTGAGTGGCGGCGCCGGTGAGCGCAGCAGCGGGCGGATGCACGAGCAGGAGCGGTGACGGGAGTGTCAGCGCGAGCGCGCGTTGCCAACCGCGGTCGGGCACGGCAAGGAACGGGCAGGGGGGCGCAGCGAGGCGAAGCAGAGGCCGCGATACACGGCGGGGTGGCCGCGGGCACCAGGCCGCGGGGAAGGCTACGAGGCAAGGGTCGGGCGGAGCTGCGGGAGCACGCGGGCGAGCGAGTCCCGTCGAGGACGATTCCGACGCGGGGTCAGAGAGGAAGATGGGGGTGGCGCTCACAAGGGGTTGCAGGGGACTGGGCAGCAGGGCGCGAGGAGGAAGACGGGGACGCCGGTGACGTAGGGGAGGCAGTCCGGCGAGGTGGTCTCCAGCGACGGCGTCGAGCGAAGAGGACGGCGGCGTCGGGCGTGTGGAGGTCGTTCGGGGAGGATTGGTGGAGCGAGGCGGCGGCGATGGCGTGCCGGCGACGGAGTGGTGGGGCGGGGTAGCCCGGTGACAATGGGGCGGCGTCGGGCCCCAGCGTCGGGCCCGGGGGCAAGGGGATCGGGGCGAGGTGCGTTGGGGCGCCCCCGATCTAGATCGCGTGGGGGGGGAGGAGAGTGGGGATCATGGGGAAGGGGGTTAGGGTTTCGGTGCCCCCGGGAGGGGTTAATGGCCTGGGTCTGGGCCCGCCTAGACGGCCTGGTGGCCAGCTGGGCCGTTTGGCCCAACGGGTGGAAGAGGGGTCCTATTGATGCCTTTCATTTTTTTTATTTTTTTATTTGCAAAATGTTTAGCATCTAAATGGTATTTATAAAATATGGGAGCTAGTTTATAAGTTGCAGTGCATCAGATCCTTGCACCAAAATCTAGTTTGGGTGAAATACTAATTCATATTAAATTTAGATTAATTAAAAGGTTATTAAATGTTGTTGCTTGCCAAAGTTTGAGGTTGTTAGGGTCACTTAACTAATCCATTTAAGTTTAGTTACAATTTTAGAATTGCTTCAGAATTATTTGTTACTCAATGAACATTTTAGTTTTCAATCTTGACAACTTTATTTTTCACTTTAAATTTAATTGAAGTTTGAATTAGGAGTTTGAAAAGAAATGTGATTCCAATGTGATCAAGCCATGTTTAGCAACATGATTAGCTTAATCACAGAGGGTTACTGTAGCATGATTCTCGGGGTGTTACAAATCTCCTCCACTACAAGAAATCTCGTCCCGAGATTTGAGAGGTGGAATAAGGGGGAAAGGTCTGGTTACGAAATCCTAACGAATCTTCTCGGTCTTGGTTTCTCTTCTCGAAGTGGTCGATCCTTAGTGCTGATGTCTTCATTCCTCTGTTTCAGGTTCTCGTGATGATGTCTTCATTCCATCTTACTTACGAAAAGATTTAGGGGAAACTCGGGAAGGGCGAAGCTCGATACATGTTAGGTACATTGGGGCTATCTTAGTGAACGAGGCATAGTTGCATCTCTCGAGTTGAAATTCAAGAAATTCGTCGAGAGTAAGGTAAGAAGGTACAATAAGGAGTTTCAAGCGGCCAGGCAATCGTTCGATGCCTAATCAGTGGGTGAAAGGGTTTCAGGGCAACGAGAATAAGTATTGCGCCTGATGCCAGAATAGATCACTAGGCAGGTGGCCCATGAATTACATACGACGTCAAGCGCGAGGAATAACTTTGACAACAGGGTGTGTACATGAGAGTCAGGTTTCGATCCTGGAACCTGTGGGTTATGGGCCCACCATGTGGGTTGAAACCAGGAAAGCGCTATCAGGTGCACGGTCAAGATAGCAAGGTATGTCAGAGGATAGCCTGCCAGTTAAGTTGGCAACAACATTGGTACCAAGGGCGAGGGACGAAGAGAACCATTTCCCTGCTCGTTGAAACGAGGAGGACCAATAGGCAAGGTTCTCGTCCATCGGTGGTTACCGGAATGTCATCAACAATAGTAACAGGGTCTTGCTGACAGAATTGTACACCGAGGTGTTTACATAAGCAGGAGAATATTACTGCTTAGATCATTTAGATCACAAGAAACGTTAACCCAACCAATGAAAAGAAAAATGTGATTATTAGATTAAACAGAACAATGGAAAGGAAAATGTGTTTAAACACATATTTCAAGGGTATATCCTTCCCAAGGACAAGCAGAGTATGATATCCATGACAGGATATATCATAGAAAACCCTTTAGGAAAAGGGAGAGAAATTTGATGACATTACCCATACAACGGTGCTTGGGGTAATTTATAAAGAAATTTTGGCATTGTGCTTCAAATGTTCATAATGAAAATTGGAGTACCACATACATGCTACGAGATAGCGTTGACATGGTCTTTAAGCAAAGGTCAGACTTTGGATACGCAAAGGATCCATCAGGAACAACCCATAGAATAAGTGCTATAATTTTCTCATGGAGGAATGGTTAACCTTGTTAAACAGGAAACTATAGCCACAAGTCCTCCGGCCAGGTGTGATGGGCATGACATCACCTTACCGGGTCATATAAAGACCAATGTTATAACTCTTGGAAAATGTCCCAACCATCATATCTGATCGGGATTCAGGTCTGATTGGTGTCGGGATACCTCAGACTCAAGATGCGTGAGAAGAAAGGTGCAACACAAATTGTCGAGATTACATTGTAAGATTCTCGGGGATTGAACTATGGAAGCGAGTTCCGAAACAAGAGTTCATCATTAAATCAAGGAGAGAATGAGGAGGTGGCTGATGGAATCAGTGACAATTCATCGAGATTAACAAAAGATGGATTTCCACAACTATGTTAACAAGGAGATAACGTTTGTCAGATCAAATGGTATAATGATGTATGTTCGAGGAAAACATACACAATTAAACAATGGTTGAAAGGTGCACCCGAAATATGGGCTAGGTTGCATGACCAACGTCGGAATGGTGATTCAATAATCAATAGTCTAAGAATGAACGGCCGACCATTAACTTCAAAGCAATAGGGTTGCTAAAAGTGCATAATCCAAACCGCACTGTTCACTTGTTGGTACACCGGTTGGAATCAACACGAGGACCAAGAAGAATGGTGATGGTGAGAAGCATCAATATAGCAAGAATTCTTAAGAGGTGGAGCAATCCTCACAACATCCTTGTCATAAAGGACATTAATACTTCAAGGTGGAACATCATACAAGCTAGATAGCAAGTTGCAATCATAACATGAACAAGTTTTGTGTTGTGGGAAGGCAAGAATGTTGTCGATGATAACACAATCATCGAGGGCAAGGATGGTAATTCTCATCATGAATTTGATTGATATTCTGGAAGAGCTCGGAATACTGATGATGATCATGACACATTTGTCGAGAGATTTCATGAAGATGTAATCGATCGATGATGACATCAAGTCAAACGAATGATGAAGTGGAAGGTTATTTGAACCACTAGTACGACACAAACTCGAAATCGAGCTTGTTGTTCAAGGCGAAATGATATGACGAGGAAAATCGACATAAGCTTAGCTCATCGTCGAAAGTGGTGCTCCGGGAATAAGGACCAGGTAGCACAGTTAAAATCATCAAGACAATGACATAGCCATTCGGGCTAGAATGGCGTGATCGGGTACAAACTTGTACTTAAAGAAGATTACTAAGAGTTGTTGAACCGTAGTGCAGACTCGGTTAAATTATCGGTGTCTTTGAGTGTTTAACAACTCAGAGCCCATGAAAAATTGTAATCAGTGAGAATGTAGTACTCGATGAAGAACTCATAGGAAGTTATGTAGTTCTAAGATAATCTCGAGATACCAGGGGGTAATACTCGAAGACAGATCAAAGTAGAGGTTGGACTAGTGTATTGCTTTGCAGAAGACAAGTACTTCAACTTGTCCGCGAAATGGGATCCAAGAAGAACATATGGTCGGAACCATGATTGCAAAGGATCAATTCACCGATATAAAAGGATATTATATCAAGGAAATAGTTATTATTACAAGAAGCTACCATGATAGGATCTACATCGTGTCCATGGGCATGAACACAAAGTTCAAGGTCGACTCCCACTTCTCCAATGCATAACCTTTCATTTACTTCTCGCGTTCGATGAAGTGGTCATGTTGAAATTTAATCTGGTAAAATACCAAAAGAGTATGACTCATGAACACTTTCGAGTCCACACATATTAAGGAAGGCATAGGTTCAACCCATCGGGGCTTCTTAGAACATATACCATGAACTCCGGGAGTAAATAACACAAACTCAAAAGTAGAGTAAGGTTGTCAAAAGTAGAGGATACAATTTACCAAAGGCATTATGTATCTGGTAAAGAATCACAAGAATTTAGGTCGTCAAGGACACTGTTGGATAATAACCCGGCAATGGGTATGGCGATCAACAACGAGGCTGATGTGAGTATCGGAACTCAATCAGAGGAAGAAGGAATGCCAAGGCATCAGATTATAGAAACAACTTACTAATTTAAAGCTTAATGCAAAGATTTTTTTTGATTTCCAAATCAAGGGATCAGAAGCAATCGTTCTGATCAAAAACGAATAAGTTAAATAGACTTAAAAGCACAACCGATCAAGGCATTGATTGGTCAAGAACCAGCTCATATCCAAATGACGTCTGAGCCGAAAGGATAATCCTAGGATTCGACTGATGATTGTGAACATTCACAACTTACTGAATCAATAGACTCAAGAATGATAGTGACAAGGGATGCCAATAGGATTACTATACTTATGGGATTAACCATAATGCAAGCAAGCAAGAATTTCAAAAGCAATAAGCTGCTAAGGATTTTCGGAAGATCGAATATTATTTTGAAGAACTTAGTGAAACACACAAACAACTAGGGATGGGCGGATACTCGGTAAGTGCGAGAAATTATCCGTAGGGGTGTGTATGTGGATAATGAACTGCAAGGTAGTAGGCACAAAGTATTCTCGGGGTATCTTGTAATAACAAGATCGACTGGGAATAGAAGTAAGAACAACAGGTGTAAGTATTTATCCATAGGGATATTTCGGTGGTAGTGAATTGCAAAAGCAATTTGCATAGAGTCTTGAGATAATATCGGATAGTATCTTCGAAATCTTCTGGTGTAACAGGAGATCATCTGGACTGAAGGGGCTCTCCGGGATAAAGTAGTTACGAGAACCTAGAGTCAGATTTAGTAAAATTATTTAACCTGAATAGAAAAGAGATCAGAGTCCCAGAGTATATAGGAGGAATAAAAGATCCTAATACCACCCAGATGGCGACGTGGCCCGTAAGTCACACAGCCATGTTAGTAAAAGTTTTTGAAATGTCTAGACTCAACTTCGGCCAAGGAGTGTGGAAGGGGGATTCCTACAGGCAGTTGGCTTTGATACCAACTTGTGACGCCCCCGGTTTGACCATACACTAATCATACACGCAAACGTGTACGATCAAGATTAGGGACTCACGGGAAGATACCACAACACAACTCTACAAATAAAATAAGTCATACAAGCATCATATTACAAGCCAGGGGCCTCGAAGGCTCGAATACAAGAGCTCGATCATAGACAAGTCAGTGGAAGCAACAATATCTGAGTACAGACATAAGTTAAACAAGTTTGCCTTAAGAAGGCTAACACAAACTGGGATACAGATCGAAAGAGGCGCAGGCCTCCTGCCTGGGATCCTCCTAAACTACTCCTGGTCGCCGTCAGCGGGCTGCACGTAGTAGTAGGCACCTCCCGAGTAGTAGTAGTCGTCATCAACGGTGGCGTTTGGCTCCTGGACTCCAGCATCTGGTTGCGACAACCAGAAAGAAAGGTAAGGGGGAAAAAGGGGGAGAAAGCAACCGTGAGTACTCATCCAAAGTACTCGCAAGCAAGGAGCTACACTACATATGCATGGGTATCAAATGGAATAAGGGTATCATATGTGGACTGAACTGCAGAATACCAGAATAAGAGGGGGATAACTAATCCTGTCGAAGACTACGCTTCTGGCCACCTCCATCTTGCAGCATGTAGGAGAGAGTAGATGGTAAGTTCACCAAGAAGCATCGCATAGAATAATCCTAACAGATGATCCTCCCCTCGTCGCCCTGTGAGAGAGCGATCACCAGTTGTATCTGGCACTTGGAAGGGTGTGTTTTATTAAGTATCCAGTTCTAGTTGTCATAAGGTCAAGGTACAACTCCAAGTCATCATGTTACCGAAGATCATGGCTATTCGAGTAGATTAACTTCCCTGCAGGGGTGCACCACATAACACAACACGCTCGATCCCATTTGGCCGGACACACTTTCCTGGGTCATGCCCGGCCTCGGAAGATCGACACGTCGCAGCCCTACCTAGGCACAACAGAGAGGTCAGCACGCCGGTCTAAATCCTATGGCGCAGGGGTCTGGGCCCATCGCCCATTGCACAACTGCATGTTGCGTACGCGGCCGGAAGCAGAACTAGCCCCCTTAATACAAGAGCAGGCTTACGGTCCAATCCGGCGCGCGCCACTCAGTCGCTGATGTCACGAAGGCTTCGGCTGATACCACGACGTCGAGTGCCCATAACTGTCCTCGCGTAGATGGTTAGTGCGTATAGGCCAGTAGCCAGACTCAAATCAAATACCAAGATCTCGTTAAACGTGTTAAGTATCCGTGAACACCGACCAGGGCCAGGCCCACCTCTCTCCTAGGTGGTCTCAACCTGCCCTGTCGCTCCGCCACAAAGTAATAGTCGGGGGCCGTCGGGAACCCAGGCCCACCTCTACCGGGATGGAGCCACCTGCCCCTTCAGCCCCCAACTGCGAACAGTACCACAGGTAATGTAAATGTGCAAAGTATATAGTATATGCCCGTGATCACCTCCCGAAGTGATCACGGCCCAGTAGTATAGCATGGCAGACGGACAAGAGTGTAGGGCCAGTGATGGAACACTAGCATCCTATACTAAGCAGTAGGATAGCAGGTAATGGTAACAACAGTAGTAGCAAGGACAGGCTATGCATCAGGATAGGAATAACAGAAAGCAGTAACATACTACACTACTCTAATGCAAGCAGTATAGAGAAGAGTAGGCGATATCTGGTGATAAAAGGGGGGGCTTGCCTGGTTGCTCTGGCAAGAGAGAGTGGTCGTCAACACCGTAGTCGAACTGGGTAGCAGCGGCGTCGGTCTCGGTGTCTAGCGAGAGAAGAGGGGGAAGAAACAATAAATATAATGCAAACAAATGCAAGACGATGCATGACATGATAAAGCGTGATGCTAGGTGTGCCCTAACGCGGTACGAGGTGGTACCGGTGAAGGGGGGAACATCCGGGAAATTATCCCCGGGGTTTCGCGTTTTCGGGCAGAGGAGCCGGAGGGGGAAAGTTGCGTGTTCGCTATGCTAGGGATGCGTTGCGGACGAACGGGCTGTGTATTCAGGTTTGTCTCGTCGTTCTGAGCAACTTTCATGTACAAAGTTTTTCCATCTAAGCTACGATTTATTTTCTATTATTTTTTAAAAGATTTAAATCATTTTCAGGATTTATTTAATTGAAAAATTAAATGTTTAATTGCTATGGGTACACAGAAATGTACCCACAAAAGGGCTTGTGTGGCTGACCAGTAGGCCCAGTTGACTTGGTCAACTGCCCAGTCAGCAGAGACTGACTGGTGGGGCCAGTCAAAGTCAACAGCCCAGTCGGCATTGGCCATTGACTGGTCAAATTGACCAGTGGGTCCCTACTATCATTGAAACATGGACTAACTAACAGTTTAATTAGTTTAAGTAGTTATTAGGGTAATCAAACTTAATTAGATTAATTAAACATGATTAATTGACTTAATTAACTCATTAATTAATTACTAATTTTATTTATTTTAACACATTTTTTATATACATTCTGGGCTGGGCCCCGGCTGTCAATGGGCCAAAGGCCATAGCGGGCGCCGGGCGAGCAACGCAACGGGGCGCCCGAACGGGTGTGAGCCCGAGAGGCGCTGGGCGTGCGGGGGCATGCCGGCGGCCAGGGCCAGGGGAGACGGGGCTCCGGCGAGCCACCGGAGCGGCGGCGGCTGGCGTGTAGCGGCAGCGACGGCGCTGCAGAAAGTCGGGTCAAAGAGGGGGGGGGGAAGGTGCGGGCGGCTCCGGGAGCCACGTCCAGGGAGGGAGTGGAGCTGAGCGGCGGCGTCGGTGAGCGCAGCAGCGGGCGGATGCACGAGCAGGAGCGGCGACGGGGAGTGTCAGCGCGAGCGCGCGTTGCCAACCGCGGTCGGGCACGGCAAGGAATGGGCAGGGGGGCACAGCGAGGCGAAGCAGAGGCCGCGGTGCACGGCGAGGTGGCCGCGGGCACCAGGCCGCGGGGAAGGCTACGGGGCAAGGGTCGGGCGGAGCTGCGGGAGCACGCGGGCGAGCGATTCCCGTCGAGGACGATTCCGGCGCGGGGTCAGAGAGGGATATGGGGGTGGCGCTCACAAGGGTTTGCAGGGGACTGGGCAGCGGGGCGCGAGGAGGAAGACGGGGACGCCGGCGGCGTAGGGGAGGCAGTCCGGCGAGGTGGTCTCCGGCGACGGCGTCGAGCAAAGAGGGCGGCGGCGTCGGGCGCGTGGAGGTCGTTCGGGGAGGATTGGTGGAGCGAGGCGGCGGCGATGGTGTTCCGGCGACAGAGTGGTGGGGCGGGGCAGCCCGGTGACGATGGGGCAGTGTCGGGCCCCAGCGTCGGGCTCGGGGGCAAGGGGATCGGGGCAAGGTGCGTTGGGGCGCCCCCGATCCAGATCGCGCGGGGGGGGGGAGGAGAGTGGGGATCGTGGGGAAGGGGGTTAGGGTTTCGGTACCCCCCGGGAGGGGTTAATGGCCTGGGTCTGGGCCGGCCTAGATGACCTGGTGGCCAGCTGGGCCGTTTGGCCCAACGGGTGGAAGAGGGGTCCTATTGAAGCCTTTTCTTTTTTTTTCTTTTTTTGTTTGCAAAATGTTTAGCATCTAAATGGTATTTATAAAATATGGGAGCTAGTTTATAAGTTGCAGTGCATCAGATCCTTGCACCAAAAACTAGTTTGGGTGAAATACTAATTCATATTAAATTTAGATTAATTAAAAGGTTATTAAATGTTTTTTCTTGCCAAAGTTTGAGGTTGTTAGGGTCACTTAACTAATCCATTTAAGTTTAGTTACAATTTTAGAATTGCTTTAGAATTATTTGTTACTTAATGAACATTTTAGTTTTCAATCTTGACAACTTTTATTTTCCACTTTAAATTTAATTAAAGTTTGAATTAGGAGTTTGAAAAGAAATGTGATTCCAATGTGATCAAGCCCTGTTTAGCAACATGATTAGCTTAATCACAGAGGGTTACTGTAGCATGATTCTCGGGGTGTTACATAAGCTTTGCTGTCTCCAAAGCACTCACTCTGACATACTGTCCTATGCTTAGATGGCCACATATGATATTCTTTGCTTGAGAGTCGAGTTGCTTGAATCTCTTCACATCAGCAGCATTCAGAGAAGGTGTGACTGAGGGAACACCATTTTCCACAACATACCAGAGATCGTTATCAATTGCTTCAAGATGCATTCGCATCTTATTCTTCCAGTAGGGGTAGTCCATCCCATCGAAGTTAGGACACCCAGCAGAGACCTTGATCATACCTGCGGTCGACATAAATAAACTCCAGGTGGTTAAACCAAAATCACACAGAACAAGGGAGTACCTTGCTCTGATACCAATTGAAAGTGCATTATATCGACTAGAGGGGGGTGAATAGGCGATTTTTATGAAATTCTTCACTGAGGAACTTGCCGGTGAGGAAATTCCTTAGAGAAGAACTACTAGCAGCGGAATAAGTACTCAAAAGTAAACATAACAGAATACAAGCATAGTCATCATGATGAAATGAAGACAGGCACAGAGTACAGGAAGCGTAATCACAGGATAACACAGGATGAAGACAAACAGACTGAAGAAATTGAACTGAGGAAATTGAGAAAGTCTTCAGTCAAAGTCTTCAAACACAGATATGAACAAACACACAACACAGTTATGAGGAAATGGAAGAGTTGAGGGAATAGAACCAGTAAGCTTGGTGAAGACAATGATTTGGTAGACCAGTTCCAACTGCTGTCTCAGTTGTACGTCTGGTTGGAGCGGCTGAGTATTTAAATCGAGGACACACAGTCCCGGACACCCAGTCCTGAACACGTAGCTCAGGACACCTAGTCCTCACCGTATTCTCCTTGAACTAAGGTCACACAGACCTCGTCCAATCACTCGTGGTAAGTCTTCAGGCGACTCCCAAACCTTCACAAACTCGTTCACTCGGCGATCCACAATTCCTCTTGGATGCTCTAGACCATGATGCATAACCGTCTGGAAGAAGCACAGTCTTCAAAGGTAACAAGCGTCGGATCCACTCAGGATCAATCTCTTCAGTGATGCTCAATCACTTGGGGTTTGTAGGTGTTTGGGTTTTGGGTTTTTGGTTTTTCCTCACTTGATGATTTTCGCTCAAAGTCCTCAGAGGATGGGTTGCTCTCAAATGACAAGTGTCAGTTTCTCTCGGAGCATCCAACCAGCTAGTGGTTGCAAGGGGTGGCTATTTATAGCCTAGGGAGCAGCCCGACATGATAAGACATAAATGCCCTTCAATGATATGACCGTTAGGTGGATAGATATTTTGGAACAGCTGGCGCATAGCACAACAACGGTCGGAATTTTGAGTAGCAAAATCCTCAGGTCTATCATGTTCCTCACTGTGTAGGCAATCCGCACTGGCGAATTCCTAACTCCTCAGTCAGGACAAATTCCTCAGAGACCAGAAGAACTTCGTCTTTGTCACTGAAGAAATTGACTGAACTGTATGAGATTTCCAATGGCTTCATTCGAAGGGATTGGTAGGTGTAGGATTTTGAGTTGAGCATCACATGGAAATTTTTCCTTAGTATTTCCTCGACCCCCTTTAACAGTACGGTGTTTCCTATGACTCAAGAAAGAGAAAATGGAACTACGAAAACAAAAGTCTTCACGGTCATGTTCCTCGAATGAATACCAAGTCTTCACGGACACACCAATTTCTTCACTTTCAAAGTCTTCATGAGAGTCTTCAGAAATACCAAAATCTTCAGTCGAAGATATTCATTTTTAGGGGTCGAATTTTCCTATAAATATCAAACTCCTCATAAACTTATAGACCTATTTCCACTCACAAACGCATTAGTCCCTTAACCTATAAGTCTTCAATACACCAAAATCACTAAGGGGTACTAGATGCACTTACAGCCCTAAAGGAAATCGGCCCAACAACGTCATGTGGGCCGTCGAATATAACACCAGCCCATTTCACTTTCGGCCCATGTATGGCCCACGACGTCTTTCGGCCCATATGAGGTCTTCGTATCTTTCGGCCCTTTTCGGCCCACGGTGACTCTAGCCCGTTACTGGCATGTTCCCCTAATGGGCCAAATTCGGCCCATGGCAAGAGTCGGCCCGTTACTGGCCTGTTCCCCTAATGGGCCAAATTCGGCCCATGGTAAGAGTCGGCCCATTACTGGCCCTTTACCCTAATGGGCCAAATTCGGCCCATGGCAAGCGTCGGCCCGTTTCTGGCCTGTTAACCCGTTGCGCCATTTCCAGCCCATCCTATATTCTGGCCCATTAACGACCCGTTATGCCTATGACGAAATTAAGCCTTTGTTGTCCTATGGCCTGTTACCGTGCTGGACCAATACCAATTACGCCCGATTACGGCCCATGTAGACCCATTTATCCGACAGCCCAAGGCCCACCGATTATAGGCCCATTTATCGACGGCCCGTCGGAGACCCATGGATCCTACGACCCGTATATGGCCCATGGTAGTTGCGGCCACTAGCAACCAGGGAAAAAGAAGACTAGGAAATAAATAAGGCCGAAACTAACACTAGGCTATTAAGGCGATTGCACAGATTACATCCACTCGGCATCAAAGATCACCACCAGTGCAAATATAGGGAACACCCTACACTATACAAAAATGGCTTGCTATTTTCTTCAGCCGGTGGCTGCACATTAAGAATAAATTTTGTATCACACCAAAACAAATTACAACTATATAACAAAAGGAAGGTTGGCATAAAACTTAACAGTCTAGCAGATAAATGCACCACCGAAGTTCAAAAGCTCAGTTCATTTGACCTGACTATTACGTTTTCATGCTGTATTGTCCGATGGAGCACCATAACCCTCGCCTTCATTTCCCCTAGGCTCCTGAACAACATAGCAAATGTCTGATAGTCTGGTTTCAAAACCATGCATATCTTGACGACATTGAGCAATGTCTCTCCTTGTTTCACAAAGGGTCTCTGTTAGGGAATGGACCTGTGTCTGGAGTGCAGATACAACATTGCTTTGAGCTTGCATATCTTGATCATGAGGCAGTTTGGACGATATTGCCTTAACAACCAACCCAGTATTATGCAGGAACGTGCTTTTGGCACTGTTAGTGGACAGGTACTGACCCACTGCAGCAAGAGCTGACATTGCGGTTATAGTTGCCTCGCCACCTTTAGAAGGTGGCGGTTCCACCATTTTTTTCAATAGCTCGCTGAAAAGTTGAGGTTTTACATTAGTAGTACCAGAACAGAAGATATTAAGGAGGCAGAAAAACCAAACAAAATAGCTTTGGTCTATATACAGAACTTATTCTGGTGAACCCATGTAAAATATTAGTTGTATTTTATTGCAAAATACATAAACATATGACCATGTACCATCGCTAATGTATTGTCTATTTCTTCACATTGTATTGAGGGCTAAGGATAAAGAGACGAAGTTTCTAATACGGTAAGCATAGTATGACATCATTCATATCACAAAACAACTGAGAACGGACAAACAGGCAATTGTAACGTTGTGTGGGCAAGTCCAACCTGGAACTAGATTACGGGTCAAGATCAAAGGAACATCACTCCTCTCTTTTAATCCTTGTAAGGTGCAATGATACGCTAAGACAATTGTGTATAAAATTGAAAAGAGTAATGGACATTGGCTGCAAACCATGCAGTTCAAGGCACAAGTCAGAGTAAGTAGTAGTTAAAAGGCATGAGGATTAAAGACTTACAACAACGGCTTTGACTGGTGTAGTCATGCCCTTCTTCTTGCTGGTGTGACAGTCCTTGAAGATTTCCACAACATTTGGTTCAGGTACTTTTTGGTCCTTGCGGGCTTTCCTCTGCATTTCGAACAAGTCAATATAGATATGATAATATGGTACAGCGAAAAGAGTGAAACAGCAGCTAATTACAAGAGCCTCGCAGTGTGCAATATAGCTACGAGATCCTATCGTCTGTTGGAATTTCACTTTCGTACGGTTGGCCTTGTTCTTTGAACAATTCACCTACAAGAAGATAGATTTGTGTGGCACATGCGTAAATAGGACTTCAACATGTGATTTGATCACATATATATAATGTACCTGATGCTTCGGATCAAACAAGTGTTTAACAAGGCCCCTCCAGTCTTCATCCGATATATTTTCCACTAGAGATGTTTGGGAAAGTTCACTGTTAGCCTTGCCTTCAAAGTGAGTTTTCCACAAGTTATACCGATACTGTCGCAGAGCAGACTTGAAAACATGGGTGCAAGCTTGTCTGGTCGCATCATCTTGGCTATCCAACTTGAACCTCATCTGTTGAAAATTATGGGAGTCTCATTATCAGCAACCTAGAAAGTATGGGACAGAGCAAGACGATATTACTAGTTTCCATACATAACAATACTTACAGATAAATGGTCGAGGAAGGTGTTGAACTGGGTTTCGTCTTTGTCATTCTTGTACTGAATCCATGTTGGGAGGATACGTACATGACACCTAACGGCAACCGCTGCCTCTGATACTAACTTGGCTGACTCTGTAGCATCATGTGGCCTTTTTAAACCTGCCTCAAAATGGATCTCCATTCTTCCTCCTCTAGATTTAGTTAACCTATCGAGCATTATCCCTGATGTTTGTTTCCTCTTGCGCCTAGGTGCTAGTCCAACAATGAACATAGGAAGTGTTAGTGTACATCAAACTGTGAGACTGCATATAAAGAAGCATGCAACTGTAACTTGACTCCTACAACTACCTTCTTCCTGTTGAAGCTCACAAGGTTCATCTGATATTGCCAACTCGTCTTGTGTCAAGAGTGCTTGGGAAGTAGTGTCAGGTGGCAAGGGAGCTTGGGAACATGCTGCTAGCTCAGTTGACGCACGAGTAAGTCATGTAGCTGGTAGTACTGTGGTAGGTGTTGCAAGAACTAGGGTTGTCTCTGCTTATTTGGTGGCAGCTACTTGTTTCTGTTTGGCTTTTATTGCAACTCGTGTAGCATGGGATGCCGTGTTTGTAGAATTTTTTGCTGGACTTTGACCTTCTATTGCACCATCAGTACCAACAGAATCTATAGGATTCATCCGCTTCTCATTCCCTGCCATTTTGTGTTTCTTCCTCTTTCCCTGTGCCATGTTAAGTCAAGCTGACAAGAAAAATGAATAACAATTTAGTTCTTCAGAACAAATTGATGCGTGATGCAGACGAATTGCACTTTGATGTTAGACAACCACATGATAGGAGGATGTAATATGTATGAAAAACAGGACGGAAGAGATAACCAGAACTATGATGTGTAAACTAAGAAGAAGACATTTCACCAAATTAGAAGCAATGCAATGGAAGGTAGACACCATATGAAAGATGATACAAATATCGCTCTGCCAAGTTAACAGTGTCTCATCATAAATGGCATTTAAACAAATGTGAAGCAGTACAAGAAATAAATCATATGCAAGATGCAAACAACATCACACTACCATGTTAGAGGTCTCTCGTCATTAGAGCCATTGCATATTCACAACATTGCATATTCACAGCTTATGATGTGTAAACTAAGGAGAAGGAATTTCAACAAATTAGAAGCAATGAAAGCTAGACACCATATGAAAGATGCAACGAATATCACTCTACCAAGGTAAATCTATCTCGTCATAAGTGCCATTTCAACAAATTAGTACTACAAGCTAGAAAAGAATGTGAGATGTAACCTATATCACACTCCGAAGTCAAACGTGTCTTATGGTAAGTGATTGTTGCAGGTTACACAATAGTAGTAATTTGATGTAAGAACATGGTGTGATAGACAGATATTGTATGTTCTAGAAACAGGAACACATGTCTTATTCAAGTATAATGTGTAAAGTAAGCAGATGGAATTCAACAAAATTAGAAGCAATACAAGCTAGACATCACACATAACATGCAACCACATATAACAGCGCCAAGTTAGAGGGAGCACCGGTGATGCTGCACTAGGGGAGACATGCTCATCATAAACACAGCTTTGTTGAGTTCCTATGCATGTGTTGTCTTGGAAATCATCTTGGGGTGTGGAGGAGTAGAAACTATAGAGGCCCTCCGTTCAGAAGGAGCACCTTTATCCGCTGCCTTGCTAACTTCCTTCCGCTTTATTGATTTTGAATTGTCAAGTAAAACCGACAAGAAAAAGCAATAAGGCCTCCTTTGGTTCATAGGATAGAAAAATGTAGGAATAGGAAAGTCATAGGAAATGAGATGACATGTATCTCAAATCCTATGAGTAGGAATACGAAAGGAGATGGCCTTTGATTCACATCATAGGATTTTTTCCATTGAGTCTAGGCTAATGTTTATTTTCCTATGAAATGTGGAGGATAGGAAGAATTCCTCCATAGGAATACGATTCCATTCCTACAAACCAAAGGGCTCTAAAGGAATTTTTCCTATAGAAATCCTATCCTATCAAATTCCTACAAGATTCCTCTAAACCAAAGGAGGCCTAAAATTCTCTCTTCAAAGCTCATTCATGCATGATACTGACAATCACTACTTTGATGTAAGGCAAACACATGATACCAGGATGGAATATGTACGAAAAACAGGACGGCATGGCATGTTCACAACTATTTGTGTAAACTAAGCAAAAACCATTCCAGCAAATAAGAAGCAATGCAAGCTAGACACCACATGAAAGATGCAACCAATATGACTCTGCCAAGTTAAAAGCGTCCCATCATAAATGGAATTTCAACAAATTAGAAGCAGCGCATGCTATAAATCATATGAAAGATGCAACTAATATCACACTGCATATACTAAAGGTGTCTCGTCATGTTGATTGATGTGGGATACAAAAAAAACAATAGTTTTATGTAAGGACATGCTTAATAGACAGATGTACTATGTACTAAATACAGGAAGGCATGTCACATTAATAGGTATAATGTATAAGCTAAGCAGACTAGCACATGCAGTTTAACCAGATTGGAAGAATTACAATCTAGACACCATATGCAACATGCAACCACATATCACGCTGCCAAGTTAGAGCAAGCACCTGCGATGCTAGTGTAGGGGAAATGCTGTAATAAACTACAGAGCTACGTTCACTATCTTCATCTAGCATTTCTATTTCTTGAGAATCATGTCGGGAGGCTGACGTTGCATTCTTTAAATGAGTAGTCCCCTTGCCTGCCTGCCTCGTCATAAGTGATTGATGAGGGATACACAAGAACATTAGTTTGATGTAAGAACATAATTAATACATAGATGTACTAGTATGTACCAAAAATAGAAAGGCATGTCATATTCAAAGGTATAATGTGTAAGCTAAGCAGATGCAATTTAACCAAAATGGAAGCAATACAAGCTAGACATCTGGCTGGAGTGGTGAGCATGATCATCTAGGACCTAAGAGCCTGGTGGGAGGCGGGCTGCTTCGCCACCATCGCAGCTTTTTAGTTGGCTTCCAGGTGATGCCTATCTTTGCTGGGCTTGTCACTAGCTCGACCAGTGCCCCGACTAGCTATTTGTCTTCTGGTGCTCACGGGATGGTGGTTCATGTAAAAAAATATCTTTCCTTATCTTACCGACTTCGGCCTTTCGAATACAAGCTAGACACCATATGGAACATGCAACCACATATGACACCGCAAAGTTAAAGCAAGCACCTGGGATGGTGGTTCATTGTGAGCGAGGTTAGCAACTCCAGAGCTACGTTTACCGTCTCCATCTGCTGACACTGCACCCTTTATAGCACTGTAACGTGTCTTGCCTACCCGCATATGAAGCTGGAGCGACTTCTCTCTTTTCTTTTTGGCTTCTCTCATGGCAGCAGAGTCTGAAATACCCTTGCATAAAAACACAATAGTGAGAGTAAGGGTGAAGTGTGTGCAGAACTAGTGCACTGTAAAAGTAGCAGATAGCAGGTGGCTGAAAAATAAATGAGAGGAGACATATGATAGCTCTACAACATTGCATGGCACACAAAATTAGATTCTACTCCGTATGATTTTGTAATATATGAGCACAGGAAATGCAGGTACTCCTCCAGCACACCACCACATGTGGTCATATCTAAGATAACAGTCAACTAAAAATAAATAGGTTAGTCGATTTTTTTAATGAACCGTCCGATCTATAAGGAACGGGCAGATGGCCTTCGTCTACCTCCCGCCAGTCACTGTTGACGATCTTTCTCGAACCGCTAGCGACCACCGGCCCGGACCCCTGCCTCCGCCGCCCCGCCCTCCCATCGACCTCACACCATCGTCGTGCTTGGCAGCGCCCCCAGGCCATCCCTTTAATCCCGGCCGACCTCCAGATCGGGCGCCAGTAGCTCTAGGCCGCACACGCCCCTAAGATAAACACCAAGGCGCTGCTTCCCCGGCGTAATAGGCGTACTAGCGCCTGTTACGCCGGGGAATGCTTCCATTAATTGGGAATCAACTGGCCAGAAATTGAAATTCAGGGGGGCGACGGACCTCTAGCTAAGGTGAAATAGTATATGAGGAGAAACCTTGTGCATCACGAGTTACTAGGAACATCTAGTATCAAGAAGAAGCGGTCAACTAGTGTCTTCTGTGGGATGAATACCGTGCAAGCAGAGACGTAAGATTTGCACGAATAAGGGAAGAGGAGTACCTTTTCGGTTGCCGGTGTGGTCACCTCCACATCTCGCGCCGATCTTCTTCTTTTTACCGGGGAAACCGATGTTCTGGAGGGTGCAGTCTTGGATGAACCCATGGCCAAATTGTTGACTGTGTTGTCATGGCCGTATGTCAGCGGAGGGGAAGCAGATCTGAGGCGGCGAAGGACGGCGTAGCAGGAACAGCTCCGGTGCGGTGGAGGGTGGCGAAGTTGGAGCGGCAGCGGTGAGGCGCAGGACGGCGTGGTTGAACTGGCTCGGGTACGGACGGCTCGGCCTCGGCTTCAACTACTAGTCGTGGAGGGCGTTGCTATTGAGGTTGCGGTTGACGACGGTGTCGGGGTATCGGCTCCAGCGTGATGGAGGAGAGTGGCAGTTGATGGGTGGGATGGGGTGGCGTACGGAGGACGCCGGGGTTTCGCGGCTAGTGGAGAGGTAGTTTTGGCGCCCATGGAGTATGAATGAGGAATCAGACGGGTGGGGGGACCATGTTTCGGTCTGGGACGCGCTTGTTTTTGGCTTTTTTAAACAGAAGATGGGACGTGCTTGTTTGAAATTTGGGGAAAGTACAAACTTTTCCCCCCTCTTAAATTTCGGACCTACTGCCGGTCGGGGGTAGGATGGTAATCCCAGGTGTCCCAGATAGTGGGCGGGAGCGATTTCGGCCGCGCGCATCTGTGCTTAGGCGGCCATTGTGTATGAATGTTTTTCGGATGCGGTTGCGTGGCGTCTAGATGAAGCTACAAACCTACCCCGGTTTAGACCTTTGGACGTCGGGCCGGTAGGTTTCACGGGTCGGAGTTATTAGAAAAATAATTTCCTTGTACTACCAAACATTGGTCTCACGTGGTTTCGGGCGAGTAGAGGCTCTTTTGGCGCTTTGTTCGAAATTTTGAACCACAAGCATTCACGTTTAGAGTACTCTTGAACTATGAGGATTGACCTAAATAGACAACATTATATTTGACCTTGTATGTTTGAAAACCTCATTAAATTATCCGCTTCTTTTTGAAATTTTGACACTTGAAAATCCTATAACTACGATTATTTTGGAATGGAGGAGCTAAATTTGAATCTATTTTGTACACGACTACATATGCTATTATGTACAAAATCAGAGCAAAGATTGGTGCACCCATAATTTAGGTGTGGTTTACAAATGCCATGATATCAAATTCAAATAATTGAATGGACATCATGTTGAATTCGATTTTTTAAACCACCTTAAGTTGAATTCAAATGTATGCTAGTTCATACGTAGCTATTTATAATGTCCATTGTGTAACTTTCGTATGTATAATGTGCTTTACACACACAACATGAACTATACTCACGTTTATATTCGATTGCTAAAGCGATGCATTGTCTGGAGTTCAAAATACTAACTATGTGGATCAATTGTGTCGAATAATAACATAGACATGCTCAAATTCGATAGAATCTAGATGTCTAATGGATCAATGACCGCTCCTTACGCGAATTGCAAATATCATGATCTCATCCTAATATTTGGATACAATTTATATCTTTAATCAATGTGTAGAGCAGTCTTTTACGTGTAGTTTCACTCTCCATCGGTGGTCTCTCACACATGCTCACACACTCTCCCGAGGTGTCTTTCTCGCACACATGCTCTAGATATAACCCTCCCTCCCTCTCGTAACCATTTACAACTGTTTTCACTAACCTTTATCACAAGCACTCTTCCTCTCGCAAACATACACACGCACAATCCTCATTGACCCTTTCTATATACATTGACCTACCTACGTGTCTCATGTACACACATTATCTTTACGCCTGTCTCTCACGCATTGTCTCACACCTCTCTTCCTAATCGACGAGTATGATTCTAGCAGAGCATTCTGTAGGATGCCCCTTAAAGTTAGGTTGGATGAATAGTAATATTAGAGATAAAGGGGTTACCTTAGTCCGAGAACCTAGGGTTACAAATCCTAGCCAGCTTTGTTAGTGGACACAGAGTCCTTCACAATTCTGCTATCTTTGTCTTGTACGACTAGTCCTCCATGGGTCTTCCTAAATGCGTCACGGGCCGACGAATGTGGCGCAGGACGGAACCGAACGAGGGGCCTCACCTCGACCCACCGGACCTCACGCGGTGACACACCCTCTGCCCCCACATCTCATTATCTTCTCACACCCACACATACCAACACAAACACCACACACACAGAAAATTTCTCCTGGTGCCTCTATTCCCTCCCCCCTTGAATATACACACTCAAGGGAATGGAATCTCTTGTCATGACGTCATATTTGTCTCTCTCTCTAGACCACTCTCATTTCTCGT